>NW_015505929.1:418280-422102 GCF_001515645.1 Sinocyclocheilus grahami
AAGCAGACATATTTATTTCTATAAATAAATTTAGATTAACCTTTAGGGATACTAAAGTTTTTCAGTCAAGAGCAGTGCGTGATTTTCTGTCTTTCTGTTGTTGCTTGATTAACATCAATGACTCGGACAATAGCAACTAAATTAGGCTGCTGTCCCTTTAAAACCGAATGCACAGCTGCAATGGATGCAATGTACTGATACACTCCCTGCTGTTTACGTTCACTTAAGACACAATCAGCTGTGTTTATGTGAATACTCGTCAAAACGAACAATTCATCATAATTTTGTGTGTAATTCTCCGTTCATGCAACGCGAAAGAGTACTCGCGCTGTGAGACGCGCTTTCTGTGTGTGTATGCTTCAGTGTCTGTGCTCAGAAAACCGGACCGAATTGAGTTCTCTCTTGCATCGTCAGATTTATCCATATGTCTGCTCTTCTCTTACTCCCACATATTGACCGGTTCATATTTACGCATAACCTCCGAACCACACAGCAGATTCGTTCTGAATGAATCTCTTCCCAAGTTGTCCCTCCCTAACATTTCCGTCTCGTTTTTATTCGTTGACGAAAATGTCAATAGATTTACGTCATAGTTTTTGTCATTCAAAAAGAGTTTTAGTTCGTTATCGTCTCGTTGTCATCGGTGAAAAAAATGTTGTTGACAAATTATTCGTCAACGAAATTAACACTGCTATACATAAGAGATTGCACATTTAACCTAATATTGATTAGTTTTCTCTCAACAGTACAATTGAAAAATCGCAGATGAGTTGCATTGCATTAATGTCACATTTTATTATTACATTTAGAAATAATACGGCCTACAGTATCAGCCCAAAAGGGATATAAACTGGTTCAAATTGATTAAAAACAGCAGAATATATAAAAGGTGCTGAAAGATCATAGGTAAAAGAAACAATGTGTGATTTAATGTAATCTAATATAATAATCTTACTTACAAAAAAGAACATTTCCACAGGTAACAAGAGACACATCAGTGCATGCAGTATTAGTCTGATTGAGGTAATAATACTAAACAAAACTCAAGGGTTGTGAAAGTTTTGATAGTTAGGCCAGGAGTAGGGCATTTAAAAATCTTAAAAGATGGCATAGAATCAAACTACTGAATTGTCCAGATCTTCAGCTGCTAGACTAGCAATGCCATTGTTGGTGAACTTGCTTTACAATAAGACAAACAGAAAGGGACAGCACAGAAACCCTATTAAACTTTGTTTATCCCATGATCTTTTAAAGAAGTATTTCTCAGAGATGTCCTCTTTTATTTGGGGTATGAGACTTTTGTTGGACCACAGACTGATTTAGCTGTGTTTCACTGCCTATTGGTTAAAGTACCCAGATCAACCTATTGATGCACAGATATGTCCATTAATTAGGGTCAAAATATTGAGATATTGAGAATCTGATGGCATGGACTAATCAGACCGTTTCAGAATATAGTTTCTATGTTAACATTGCTCTGTGTCACATGCTAATCCCATAATCCAAGCAAAATCCTTCCTGTTTCTTTTGCATATAACAATTTCCCTTTTATCCCTTTCTTTAGAAACACTCCAGTAGTAGGATAAATATGTAGGTTACATTTTAAAGGGTATTAGGTGGATTTTGCTTTGACAAAACCCTCCTCTCTATCCTCATCTGTTTAGCAAGTATAGTTAGCTGCTTAGCCTCATCATGCTCGCTGTAATAAGGAGCGTGTGACCTTTTTTGCTAAGCTGTGAGGGCTTTGGTTCTCTCTGTGACTACCAAGATCAGCTTGGGTGTAACACTCTGTGTTTGTCTTTGTCTGATTGAGCTTCATTAAATGTGCTAGCTGTGTAGTGCAAGTTTATTTTTATAGCTAACACAAAAACATTCGTAGACATCCAGTCAGTTGTTTTCATAAATTACTATTTTTATCCTAATGTTCCTGCTAATTAACTTAGTCGCTAATTGTATGTCGCTCTAGGTGTTTGCATGGGGCTATAACAACTGTGGCCAGGTGGGTTCAGGGTCCACCGCCAACCAGCCAACACCTCGCAAGGTGTCCAACTCTCTGCAGAATAAAGTGATGGTCAGTATAGCTTGTGGACAGACTTCATCCATGGCTGTGGCGGATAATGGCGAGGTAAGGGATGAAATTAATCATTTGTATCCTTTGTTTTTATGGAAATATGCAACGTGCTATGTAAAAGTGCTATGTGTTGACTATTGACTGTTTAGCATGCAAGTCGTCTTTCTTGCTGTATTTCTCACTGTAGCTGAGTTGCATGTTTGTTAGTGGTGGTGAAATGTGTGTTTCAGGTTTATGGCTGGGGTTACAATGGTAACGGCCAGCTAGGGTTAGGCAACAATGGGAACCAGCTGACACCGTGTCGTTTGATTGCACTACAAGGCCTCTGTGTGCTGCAGGTACGAAACACAAGATCTGCCAGGTTCTCAGATAGATTGTTAGCTGTACATGTAACATACTAATATACACTACCGTTCAAAAGTTTGAGGTCAGTAAGATTATTATTTGAAAGAACGTAATATATATTTAGCAATAATTCTAAAGCAAATGATCAAAAGTGCCAGGACATTTGTAATTTTACAAAAAAGGTTTATATTTCAAATGAATGCTGTTCTTCAAATTAACTGTTCATCAAAGAATCCTGGAAATTATTATGCAGCACAACTGTCTTTAACACAGATAATAATAAGAAATCTTTATTGGACACCAAATCAGCATATTAGAATGATCTCTGAAGGATCATGTGACCGGAATATGTTTTTCATTTTCATTTGTAATATTATTTAACAATAGTACTGTTTTTACTGTATTGTAAATGAATGCAGTCTTTGTGAGCATAAGAGACTTCAAAAACATTTAAAAAATTGTACTGACCCCAAACCTTTGAACAGTAATGTATAAAAAAGCAACAAGAATTGACAACGAAGAAACAAGCAGTTTGATTTGCCACACAACCCATGTGACCATGCAGATTTGAAAAAAATGTAAGTGGTGAAAAAATGTAAACCATGTCACTGTGTCACAGATTGCGTCAGGTTACGCTCATTCTCTAGCACTGACCGATGAGGGCCTACTGTATGCATGGGGGGCCAACACTTACGGCCAGCTGGGCACCGGCAACAAGAGCAACCAGCTAAGCCCTGTACAGGTCATGACTGAGAAAGAAAGGTAATGGGGTTTGGGAATGTCTTTTCCTTTTTTATTACTTGCCTACTCATTCACTCACTGTTATTGTTAACTAAAAGTATTAAAAATTGCAATAAAGCTGATGAAAATATTAAGAATTGTTGCCTTGGCAAATAACTGAAATGAAATAAGTTTAATTTTAAGTATTTAAAGGGGTCATATGATGCGATTTTAAAATTGTTCCTTTCTTTTTGGAGTGTTACAAACTCTTGGTGCATAAAGAAGATCTGTAAAGTTGCAAAGACTAAAGTCTCAAATCCAAAGAGTTATTCTTTATAAAAGTTAAGAGTCAGCCACACCTACCTAAAACGTCTCGTTCTAACACGCCCCCACATGTCTACGTCAAGATGTGGGAAGATTTGCATAACGCCGCCCAAATGTTCATGAAAAGAAAGAAGGTAACTTTTATTCTCGCTGTAGTATTGTTGTTGCCGCCGCCGCCACCATGTCGTGAAGGCACTGTGTGTTTCGTTGTGAAAGCGAAATTTCTTTGTTTTGTCTTCCAAAAGAGGACACGACTAGAAATCAGTTGTTAAGTTGTATTTACAACACTGTTCCAGAACAGTTCAACCCAAATATTCAGATGTGTGCAGCGCATTTTATGGAGGACTGTTTCCTGATCCTGG
>NW_015505929.1:422231-470376 GCF_001515645.1 Sinocyclocheilus grahami
TTTTTTTTTTTTTTTTTTTTTTTTTTTACTTAAACCGCATAAACGCATTTCATTACAGTTTTTTTTAGCAACATCATATGACCCCTTTAAAATGACTAAAACTGAAAAATAAAATAAAGCTAAATATAAAGAAACTAATAAAAATGTCAAAAGCACATCACAAAATTACTGAAACTTAAACTAAAATAAAGAAAAAACTGAACATATAAAAATAAAAGCTAATTCATAATATTAATTAATTCTACAATGGTATATAAATAACACTGTTCCAAAAGCCACTGAACTGCCTTTTTATATTGTATAGTGTCCTAACCTTCAACATGCTAATGCAAACTCTGAAATCAAATTTGAAATCTTTTAAAATCAAGCTAACAAAGTGATACCCTTAAGTGCAAAAAATATCACTCAAAATATTGAGTTATTGAGTTAAATATATATATTTTTATCAGTACTTTTTGTGCTTGTCAATACTTGTAATTTAGCATATTTGTAATCGACATATCTCTTCTTTCATTTTGTGGGATTTTTTGTTTTGTTTTTTTTCCCACTGATTCCTTACAAACAATTTATGAGATGCTGCCCTAGAAAATGGCCAAAATATGGAACATGAAATATAGAAAATCAAACCGCCTTTGTTCCACAACTTGAAATGATGCTGTGTAGGTTGGCGCCTCAAAATAAGGAATGCATGCCAACCTGCATTTTCATTTGCATTTTGTCAGTTCCATTGTTAGTGTGAATTGTTGCAACCCGGGGAGATTTTCTGTTGGTCTAGTGGGAGCTTCCTGTAAGTCATCCTGTTTTAGGTGTAGTTTGAAGAGTAGCTCACTTGTACTAACTCTATAGGTCACTACAGTTATCTCTGCTATTATTAGCTTGGTTTAAATATGAGGAAATGTATAAAAACTGGAAAAAAAAAAATCAACAACTCCGTAATCTCTAATGGGAAAATAATATTTATATAAGCATCTGACTAATGTATCCCTCTCCTTCCCTTGGCCCTTTCTCGTTTGTGCCCTCTCCTCCTGCATGTGTCCTTCCTCATTTGCCTGCTCCTCCACCTTGGCCTCCATGTCTTCCTACTATTTTGACCAGGATTGTGGAAATCGCCGCCTGTCACTCCACACACACCTCTGCGGCGAAGACCCAGAGCGGTCAGGTGTTCATGTGGGGGCAGTGTCGTGGACAGCCAATCGTGCTGCCACACCTCACACACTTCAGCAGCACAGACGACGTCTTCGCCTGCTTCGCCATGCCGTCTGTGATGTGGCGGCTGCTTTCCATGGGTGAGTTTGTGCTGTTGTTTTGATGTTTAGTTCTCTTTTGCTGCTCTGTTGTTGCCATTTTAATGCAGTTGCTGTATCACTGCTGTTATTTTATGTGCATTACACAGAACTAAACTGCAGAAACTGATGCAGTCACTGGTCTTGCATAACGTTGCTGTATTTTTCATCAGAGCATGATGACTTCCTGACTGTGGCCCAGTCTCTTAAAAAAGAGTTTGACAATCCTGAGACCTCGGACCTCAAATTCAGCGTCAACGGGAAGTACATCCATGTCCATAAAGCTGTTCTCAAAATCAGGTGACGACCTCACTCCAGTTTCATCATTAATAATTTGTGCATTAAAGAGCTTAATGCTCACTTGGTTACTGCTAATTACAAATTTCTCCTCTTTTAGTCATTTTCTGTCTCCTCTTTTCAGGTGTGAGCACTTCAGATCAATGTTTCAGTCACACTGGAATGAGGATATGAAGGAAGTGATTGAGATCGACCAGTTCTCGTTCCCGGTGTACCGCTCTTTTCTGGAGTTCCTCTACACCGACAGTGTGGATCTTCCTCCTGAAGACGCCATTGGTGGGTTCATTTTGAGACACAGTTTTACAGAAAAATATTCCAGCAAACTTATAGACGAGTATAAGAAACCAGTTAAAATGGACCAAAACTACACCAAGTAGAAAAAAAACTATTACTCTTACCTAGCTTTAAAATGGACTTCTATCTGATTTTTGTTGCCAGGTTGCAGTTAATTTTCCATTCACACTATTGTTTTTTGGACTACATGTCTATAAAATAATTTATAAAGTAAAATATTATTTATTCATATTATTATTATTATTATAAGAAGCTATAAATCATTATTATTATTATTATTATTACTATTATTTACAATAATATTATCATTTGTATTTACAACAACAATAATAATAGTAATACATTAGTAATAATTTGTTGTAGTTATTATGAAAAATAGAATATTTATTATTTACATTAACAACAATACACCAATAATGGTTAGTTATTATTATTTACAGTAACATATATTTTTTACAACAATAATGATACAACAGTAAAGATTAGTTATTGTTGTTATTAGTAACAATATAATAGTTATTATTTACAATAATAACAATACGTTAATAATGGTTTATATAATTAATTTTATAACAATACATTGAAAATGATTAGTTATTATTTACAGTAACATTTTTTTTACAATAATACACCAATAATGAGTTGTTATTGTTATTATTTGCAATGATATACTTATTATTTACAATAACAATAATAATAGAACATCAATAATGATGATTTGTTGTTGTTATTATTATTCTTATTATTTACAATAATTTAAAAATGTTAATTTAACCAAATTTAGTATTGTATGCTTCTGTGTTTGTTATTTGTGTGTTGTAATCTATAACATCAAAAACATTTGGAACTGTAAAAATTAAGTTCAAAGCGTGTTATAAAACAAAAGAAAATTCAAGATAGTCAGAACATTTTTGTTGTACCCATCAAAAAATGAATGGATTTGGATATCTCTCACAGGGTTACTGGATCTGGCAACCTCATACTGTGAAAACAGGCTGAAGAAGTTGTGCCAGCATATCATAAAGAGAGGAATCACGGTGGAGAACGCTTTCTCTCTGCTGTCTGCTGCCATCAGATATGATGCTGAGGTAACTCTAAACCACGCTGGAGGCCTGGCTTACCAGAGCACTTAAGCAGACACCTGTTTACCCGATAATATTGATTGTTCTTGCTCACTTGTTCAGTCACTCATAAATGCACGTTCATGCTTTCTTCCATGTGAAGGATCTAGAGGAGTTCTGTTTTAAATTCTGTGTGAACCACTTGACTGAGGTCACACAGACAGCTGCGTTCTGGCAGATCGACGGCAACATGCTGAAGGAGTTTATCTGCAGAGCCAGCCACTGTGGAGCCTTCAAAAACTGACTCTGACGGCCACCAGATACACACACACGCTCGGTGTATTAGTCAAGGAACCCATCTGTTACTGCAGCCAGTCCTCCTCGCAGCTAGTGAGCGCTGTGACACCAGACAGGCATTAACACACAGCGCCCCCTGTTGAGCAGGAGAGGAACTCTTTCATAATAGATAACATTCATGAAGAAGGGTCAATCAATGTCTGTCTCATGCACAACCATTTCGTACTCATCTGTTGCCGGAGATAGTCAGCCGGACGGACATTCCCATTCATGTTTTAGTCATATTGCCTTGTGCTAATAACAATTTCTAGTGCTGCAGATGGGAAGAGTGTTTTATTTAATAAAACAGAAGTGAGTATGGGCCAAACAGAGGCATAATTTAACTGTATTACTTAAACATACACCACTGAAAAGCAGACAAAGAGACTAATTCAATCTTTTTGTTTGTCCCTTACGCTTTATTGCACGGGTAATATTGAATAGAGGTCACTAATTAGATTTTTTTTTTTCTTGCAGTGATGCTGTGCATTACAAGTTGCTCTTTTTTTATTGTATTGTATTGGCTGGGATCTGTTAATGTGCATTCTATTGGATACAGTCAGCAGACCTTATTGATGTGGCCCCTTATGTTGTTGAATTATTGTTGTTTAAATGTTATTGACCAAAAGAATTTTTACTATCTGATGTTTTAGTTTTTTGCTTGATTTGAGTCTTAAAATGTAGGCCTTTTTTACAGATTAGGAAGACCACTGTCAGTTATCGCTTAGTTCAGGATCTGCGGCTGCTGCTGTTGCATTTAACCAGTCTGATGTTTAAGTTTGCTCAAATATAAAGAGTATTATAGTTGCACTAGTTGTTTCCTGTGCAGGAGCTGCTCATATAAGATCACTAGAGGGTGTATATGAATTTTTACAGTTGCACCTTTTTAATAGGTGTCAAACACTTAATAATACTAATGCCTATGGTAAGTTTTTTTTTTGTTACATATTAACCAACTGTATTTGTTTTTCACATGTATATACTGTACAGTTTTTGCATTAGTTTTGTAAATTAATCTGTGCACATTATGTGTGCCACAGTTTCTCTTGTAAGATTAAAAAAAACAAGATATTATAAAGATAAATAAAGCTTTTCTTATAGGTTGCATTGGGTATTTTTTAATTAAATGTTGTAAAAATGTATGCCAGCATATTCATTTTTTAAATATGTATCTGAATCGTGAATGAAATTTCATTACGCCTTTACTTAATTAACATTTTCATTTTAGAATTATACATTTAATATTATTATTTAATCATTTTATTAATTATTCCTTTGAGCATCAGCATTAATTCTTATAAATGCTACTCATTGATGTTCCTGAAATTCATCCTGTTGTTTAACTTCTCTTTAAATGAAACTAATGTTAATTATCGGAATTGTTAAATCCTTGTTTCGGGTAAAGAAGACCGCAGTGATTGTGAAGTCATTCTATGATGCCAGTAAATGTTCAGAAATGTAGACACACCCACCTAATTCACAGGTTTGGCTATTTCAGCTACACCCATTAGTGTAAACATTGAAATTATTATAAATTCATGCAATCTTCTTAGACAAATATTTTAAATAGAATGGAGTGTACAGTGGCTCAGTGTGCCACTGCTATGTCATCAGTGAAGTAGATTAGTGAGTCTATTGTGGAAGAATTTGACTGGTCTGCCCAGATCTGAAGACTGTTGTGAGTCAGACCCCAGTCTCCCAACATCACTGATGCTCCTGTGACTGCATGAGAGAAAATCCCTGCATCCATGATCCAGTATATTGTAAGCTGCTAGAGAAGATCAGTTGTCTATTAATGCTAATGAATGTAAAATGTACATTAGGCGGTTCCGGCTGTGGTGGTGTTTGGCTCTCCGCATGCTTTTCGTCTGTACGCTGTAATTAAATCAGATTTCTGGGGACTCGAAACAGGCGTGCCTTTAAGAACAGATGCCCCGCCCCCAGGTGACATCTGCGGAAGAGCACAGCGCGAAGGCGGGGGGGGCTGTTGTTGTTTGGGGCTGTTCAGTCAATGACAGGTCAATGCTGATCGCGGTTGAATGGCAGCACCGGACAGTCGGCGGTCTCACCGGGATTTCGAGGGAAACAGATCTATTCCAAACGGCGGGGAAGTGCGCAATGCGAGGGATAGCGGAGTTCAGACGGATGCCAAAGTACACGGTTAGATCAAGTTAGCCTGTCAGCGTCTGCTTATGGTAACCAGACCCCAGGACAGCTCAACTTTACAGTGTTGTTAAAGCCGCTTCTTCGTCAAAGCTGTTTCTCTTCTGCTTTTATGATGATTTTTGTCGTTAACTTATTTAATAGGAGGTTATTATGCATTTCATCAGGTCAGCAACTTAATTTTAAATCTTCAATTCAGAATTCATTCAGTCTATTCTAATTAGAATTCTGATAAGATTTTATGCTAACCGTTTCCTTATAGAGACCAAATTTTTTCTTTTATATTTTATCATCTGCTTTTTGATGCAGTGATTGAAAACTACGTCAATAAAAAAATACATTGATACTTATCCATCAAATCTTATTCTTAATCCGTCACTTTTGCATACATATAATATCATAACTACTACTAGCTGAAAAAATTATATTATAAAAAGAGTAATCATTATAATACAGCAATAAAATAATCATAATGAGTGTGTTATGTACTTACGTAAAAATGATTGAAACAAAAACTAAAAATTAAAACAAATGAAAAATGAATTAGCTCAATGTAAAATGTAACACATTGAACACCATGGTCTAATCGATTATTGGTATATCTCCATTGTTTGATTATCTCATAACATTACAAATTAGTAGCTTTTTGTTTAGTTATTTTTGCCACTAGTCTGTTCACAAAAATCCTATTTGATTGTTTCAGGTCATGGACCTCGACTGTCCAAAGCCAACCTCTTCACATTGTTGAGTCTATGGATGGAACTTTTCCCAAAGAAAGAACCACAGCAGCGAGAGAATGACACAGTAGGCATATTTTAATTTCCTCTAAAGCAATCGTGTGTGTTTTAAGGACAGAGCTTACATTAAAAGCCATTTCAAATGCAGATGAAGATATATTATTAAGAAAAATGTGTTACAAATGGTATCTACCCATGTAAAATGTCCTGATTTGTATTTATTCCTGTGAAGAAGAAAAAAACACTTTCTCAGTCTACAGCAGAATTATTATTGGAAAACGGTTTCCCACATGACAGAGTCCCTGTTGTGTGTATAATTACTCATGAGCTCTGAAGTATGAACTGGAAGGGCTGCTACATCCTATGACTCATTAGCTGTATGGATATATAAATAACGAGAGGTATTATATTTGGATCCAGGCTGGAGACAGTGGGCTTGTGGTGGTCCATGAGTGCAGGGTTCTGGGTCTGCATTGCTCCAGTGTGCAGTTACATGCAGGACAGGTGGCTGTGGTCAAACACGGACCCAGACTGAAGGGATGCGATCTCTACTTCTCCAGAAAACCCTGCTCCACCTGCCTCAAGATGCTCATCAATGGTAAGATCACACCTGCACTATGTCAGGATCATACTTGTCTATAACTATACTTCAATATAATATAACATAACTATACTTCAATATAAAATAACCATATATTTCATGTTTGTAACATTTTATATTTGACTGCCTATCTTGCCCCTTGTTGTTACCCTCTCTCTCATCTCTTTGTTCAGCTGGTGTGAGTAGGATATCATACTGGCCCGGTGATGCTGAGATCAGTTTGTTGTCAGGTAGACACAATCATACAGACTCCAGTCACCAGGAAGCCCTCTTAGATGCCACAGCTGGAGAGAGACTGAAGTCCAACAGCAGACCCCACATCTGTGTGCTCCTGCAGCCTCTGGACTGCACCATGCAGCAGTTCGTGGACGAAACTTCTCAAAACTGTGACTTCCTTGGGAAGATTGCTGCGGACAATCCAACTCTCGATGTTAAGGATATCTTTAGAAGGGAATGGTGGAACAACTTGGATGAATTCTTGGAGAAGTTCTTTATAAATGATGAGGAACAGCATAAGTATGTGCTGAACAAGATGGGACTGGAGAGCTTCTGTGCGGAACCAAATTTTAGCAACTTAAGGCAGCATATGAGGAATCTTGTTAGGATTCTGGCATCTGCCGCCGCAAGCGTTCCGGTTCTAGAAGAAGATTATGGGTTCTTCATGAGAGAGCCTTTAGGGACGGGTTCTCCAGCTTTACCTCAGGATGTGGTGCGACACTGTATCATACAGGCCCGATTACTGGCGTGTAGAACAGGTGAATTCTGTTCAATTAGATTCATTTGCTCGACTAATTGACATCAAAATGTTCAGCTGTTATCAAAAATACACAAATCAAGAAACCAGAAGCAATGGCAGAAAGTGAAAACAGCATGAATCTACAGAAATCAGTAGTTAAAGGTGCAATAGGAGATCTTGGAAAATGCTAACTTTAGCCTGAAAGCACTGAAAGTCAACATCCCACCCTCCCTGCAATCGCCATCCAAAGCCACGCCCCCTGAACGCATTTACGCTCACAGACCAGTGACAACATTACTACAATAGGCTACATCAGGTTCCCAATTCCAGCCCATGTTCCGAAGTGAAGTAAACTTCAATGGATTTCCCCCGCTCAGAGTAGGGAGCAATGAACACTGTGTAGGGATCATATCGATCGGAACACAGTTCATGCACGAAGCTCACTTCTAACGAGCTGGCGTGAGGACTAGATTAACCGCTGGGCTACATCATGTGTCATTCAGCGGTGAGAAATCTTTAAAAGTACTACAATACCAGGAAGGAAGATCGCGTTGTTGATGTTTGCCTGCCATCCTCGCTCTGTCTGCACAGCGTGCGTGAACGCGCTGATGACGTATCCTGTCTGCGCGAACTGGGTGCGCAGAGGTATGCTAATACATACGTTGACAGGCAGGTAGGAAAGCATATTAAAACGCTCGAACCGAGCGTTTTGATTGGACGAACATTTCTTGATCCTACGCTTTCCACAGAATATATAAATACAGACAAATACATTTAGACCACTTAACTTAATGATTGCTATCAGGATGTGAAGAGACTTTCAACCAGCATAACAAAAAATGTGTCTGAAGAAAATCACCTATTGCACCTTTAATTGGATGGAGGCAGATCTGAAAGTCGATTGTAAAATGGGATGGGATTTAAGCAGACTAAATGATTGGAGAAGCCCAACATACATACAATGTTGTTTCAATGGAAAGTTGAGACTTTTAGATTAAAAATCAACTTTGGCACTAAGGGCTCATAAAAATAAAGAAAAAACAATGCATTGATAAATCGTTGACAGAAAGATTGATGATGCGTTTAGAAAACAGATAAAGTGAATTTTCATTTCAAGCCAACTTCAAGCCATTTGTACGTTGAATTTGTGATGTAAATGTAAACTTTGATTTTATTTTTTTTTTTAAATATGACGAGAATTTACAAAATAGCAACACAATTACCAACAGGTTGGAAATAAAGTGCTAAAGTTAGTCAATGCTCAGCGAGGAATTGATGGTTAGCTTACCAGAGGGTGACAGATAATTGTAGTATTTTTAACTCTTTCACTGTCAGCTGTTTTTAAAAAATTTTTTATTTGTTGTCATCTTTTACCAATTTCACAACATTTCTGGGCCAGATGTTCAGTGCTTTTTCAGGAAATGCTTAATAGCACCTCCTACCGTATAACAGTGAAAACTCTGAAAGCCGGAAAAGCCTTCAATGGTGGGGAAGCGTCTCGTAAATGACAGCAAATGCTGTCAATGGTGGGGAAAGAGTTAACCATATTTTGAAATCTTAATAATACCATTATGAGTACTTTATCTAACAGTATGCAAAGTCACAAAGTGAGACAGCCCAACTAGTCCATTGCTAATGCTGTTGTTGTTTTCCTGCCAAAATGATATAATTTCCTGGAGGATGATGTAAGGGTGCAAAGTTAAAATGTTTTCTTTTTTGTGTGTGTGTGTGCTGTTTCTTTATGTAGAGGATCCTAAATTGGGAGTTGGTGCAGTTATTTGGGCTGAGGGAAAACAGGTGAGCCAAAAACATAAAACATGACTTTGAATTTATAAATGTATTTAAAGAAAACCTCTCTTATTTTCTCTTCTTATATTATCTTCTGTTTTAAACTATCTCTAGGCGCAATGTGATGGCACAGGTCGGCTTTACCTAGTGGGCTGTGGGTACAACGCCTATCCAGTGGGCTCACAGTACGCAGAGTATCCCCAGATGGATCACAAGCAAGAGGAGAGACAGAACAGGAAGTACAGATACATCCTCCATGCGGAGCAGAACGCGCTCACATTCAGGTGAGACTCATGGGAAGGAGCAGAGCGGTCAGAAGAAGAGTTGGCAACAACAACAACTGTTCATCAGCTCACGCTGCAGATGTGCTATGTTTTATATGCACTGACTGTAATTGGAAGAACTGAATATCAGGCCATTCGAATGTTCAAAGAAAATAGTTCATTCATGCTTCCCTCCAATCTGCAGGAGCACAGAGATAAAAGAGGACAACACTATGATGTTTGTGACCAAATGCCCGTGTGACGAGTGTGTTCCTCTGATCAGCTGCGCTGGAATAAAGCAGATCTACACCACAGACCTGGACAGCAACAAAGTCAAACATGACATCTCCTACCTCAGGTTCGACAAACTCAACGGCGTCCAGAAGTTCATTGTAAGTGCAGAGTGAATTATGATTATGATAAATTATGAACTTCGAAAAATACCACACCAGTTGTATTGATGTACTTTGATTTTTTCTTATTTTATTTTTGTTTTACATTTATGATAAAAAAAAGAATATATAAATAACAGACATATTTCTTATTTTCCAGTGGCAGCAGAAATTATCTGCTAGACATATGTCAGAACAAGCTGCACCGCCCACAGCAAGTAAGTGTTTCTGTGTCTCAATTAAAAAAAACAAGTTTCTCAGTAACTGGATGGGGGAAAAAGCAGCTATTTTTCTAAACCCATTATTTATTAGTACCAAAAATCTTTTTTTCTTTAGTGAAGTGTCTAATTAGTGTTGTAGTTCAGATTTGTGGGTATTTATTATATTTTTGTAAATCAAAATAAACATTTCAGGTTAAAATGTATAAGTGAAAATATAAAATGCAAGGTCCTGTGTCTGCTCACCATGTTTTCCTTCAGTAGCTCACTGAATATAATAATTGGATTTAAATGGTCTTGTGGTATGACAAAGGAAATTTTAAAAGTATATTCAAATATTCTGAGTACTCCATTATATACTATATGTTCAAACATTCAGTCTGAGTTTCTTAAAAGCTGCATGAATAATTAGATGGTATATAGCATGTGACACCTGCTATATTTATTATTATTATTTTGCAGATGGCTACATGAAACGAAAAGAGGAGGAAACGAATTTTCAGTGCAATAAGAGACTGAGATCATAGAAGACGTTTCGAAAGCTGCTCTCCTGCCATGCTGGCAGCAACAGATGATGTTCAAATGCTATTTAACCTGCCATACTCATGCAGCATCTTACCATTACAATACAGCATAAAAGAGGGACGATGTTTCATTAGTTTACTAGGACAGCCTGTTCAAAGTTTCATTATATGCATTTTAGAAACGGGATTTGTGTTGAAAACTTGGGTTTTAAAACTGCACAAGTTTATTGCACACAATACGTTTTTAAATGTTTCAAATTGAAGGGATAAGCAGAACTGTCCATCATGTGTTCACACAATATATTACTATTTAAATTTGTTCTTAATTTACAAAGTGTAAAATATATACAGTACCCAATGTCCTTTTTTCTTTGCGAAAAAAAAGTCAACGATGTTGCTAATGCTTCAGTTGGTCTTTATTGAAATGGTACTATTAGCATTTCAGATGGAAACTGCACCTGTATGTGTAGTAGGAAAAATTGAAATTCAAATTTTGAACATGTTTTGGCATCTTCAATGTAACTGCTGACAAATATATTGAATAAATTTGGCTTCATGCGAATAATTTGAAAATAGTTGCTTTAGAGTACAAATGAATTTGTTTCACACGGTGAGTGATGGGTCTTAACCACCAAAGCATATTTCATCCCATAAACCTAAAGGCGATCGCAATAAAACAATCAATGTACTATAGAGGAAAAAAGAATGAAATTTAATGAATTTTCTTCAACAGCATAACTCAAATATAGTGAGTTAAAGAGGTTCATTGCTTAATAAAGCTAAATATGCTCAATGAGAACATATTCAAAACAATAAAAAGAAATTAAGCTCCCCCTTCCAAAATTTCTTCTCAAATAAAAAAAATGAGCAAAATAGTAAATGAACAACTCAAGAACAAAAGGCACCTGTTTGTACATTTGTGTCCTCATTTCATCTTGTTTTTCAACTATGCAACAATCTACTTCTGTCAAAATCATCAAAGACAGATGAATCATGGGTTATAGCACGAAATATACTACAGTAAAAGGTATACAATAGTACAGAAATGAATATTATACTACAACTGCACTACAGTATAAAAAGTACTTTAGTATGATGTACTAAAGTTAAGAAATACTATAGCACTAGGGTTACTATAGTATAGAGCATACAATAGTAATACCACAGCACTATAGCTATACCTCACTGATCTACAGGAAATCTACGAGTTGGAATATACACTGGTTCACTTAGTGCCAAAGTTGATTTTTCAAGATTCTTCTAAAACGGCAACCACCTTGAGAGTAAAATCAGCGCTTGTCTTTTTTAAAATGTAGGTAAACATCAAATAAAAATATATAAAAACAAAATAGCAATGCTTTCTGGTGAGAGAAACGGCCTGGCAGCAACTCAGAATGTACATGAAGACCCACAGATGCTCTTTCTGTTTCAGCTCAGATAAACAATCATTAAAATACTGATAAATGAATTCATCCTTCTAAATAATTCTTATAAAACACGAACAGAATAAAAAGAACAGGGAGGAAATCATCAGGTTTGTAGTGTTCGGGCGAATGAGAAAGGCCATGAAAAGATTAGTGCAGTTACAAGTCATCAAGAGAAAATCAACAGCTCATAATTAATCTTTTGGGAATTTCACCTCTTTTCCAGCAATATCCAAACAACACAATCTCTTCTAGCATAGCGAAACTGCCGTGTTGTGGCGCTGTTGGTACCATGGAGAACGTAGAGTGTCCATGCTCGCGAAAAACACCCGGAAACGGAAAATGAAAGTTTACCTGTACTTCCTCATCTGCACGGTGTCTTGATGTTCTTAGATGGTTCTTCCCATAACTCAAACTGGCTGATTCTTACTTTTAAAACATCCTATCATGGCACAAGAGATTGCAATAAAACATGAAAGGAAGAAAAAGAAAAGCAAATAAGAACAGAGAACATCAATGATCCGGAACTTTCTTTTGTAAGCATCAGAACTAAGAAAAGACACGTTTTTCAAGATTTTAAATAGAATTATTATTGTTAATATATTTTTTGTGTTTTTTGTTTTTTTTCCTTAATACTGCAATAGCTAGAGTTTAGGAGGCTGGCTTCTTTAGGTCTCGTATTTGTTTGACGAGGTACGTCTTTTCGTCGTTAAACTGCTCGTCGTCTGTGCGATCCTTCTGAAAGTTGCTAAGGAAGTCGATGAGTTTCGTTTGGTTCTTCAATAGAATGTCTACGATGGGCTGTGTTTTATTTGGATTGGCCACAAACACCTGAAGAAATGCACAGAAAAAAATTAAGATTAAGAAAGAAAAAAAGATTAAGATAAGTTTCAATACATTTGTTAAATTCATAAAAATTTTGATTTTTTTTGCTTATTTCAATTTGTTCCTCACACAAATCTATCATATTGCCTTTAGATAATGCATATCTCATATAAACCACAATTTTGATCATTTTTATGGTGCTTTCCCCCCTTTTGGAGTTGACAGTGTGACATTTTTCATGCAAGGTGAAGAAGTGGGGAAAAAAAACTGGTATAGGAGATCATGATCCGCACTCACGAAAACAGTCGCCTTTTTTCATTTTATTTTACATTCATCGTTGATGGGAAAATAACAAACGTTTTCGGCTCAAAGCCTTCCTCAGTGTGCAAAGCAATTCAATCCCTCCACCCACTTTTCAAATGACTAATTATATTGACGTCATCATTCATTTGCCAATGTCCATTAAATCATTTCCATTTAAATACTAGACAATTTTCATGTATATACACAACACAGATCATCACCTCCACTAGTACACCACACAATATATCCGTGATTAAAACAAAAATGATCTAGGATCTTATATTTATCACTATTATACAATCTTGTAATTTAAGTAAACAGCCATTAGTATCTACTCCACCAATTGACTTTAAAATGTATAACAATGGAAAATTCAATGAATCAAAATATCAGAAATACATCGTCATAAACAATCATTGTTTTTCACACTGTTGATACTCAAGATTTACTGTACAAAATATTATTGATGAATTCGACCAATTATAGTTCATTAAAGGAAGACAGAAAGATCTAACTCCTCGTTCATGCCATTTGGGGTCAGTGATTTAAGTTTATGAATCTAAAAATGCTTCTCGTTTCAATAGTTCTTTATTTATATTACCTCCTCTATGTGACCCAAAAACTTCCTCTCTTCCTATACATTCCAATTGCTTGATGTCGTGTCCAAATTCATTTGAAATGTCTCGCTACTGAAGAGGTTGTCTTGTCGTCGTATACTAGATTATTGGATGATTATTTGACCAACTTTGTTGATAGCCTTTAGAATAAAATAGTTGAAATAGCAATTTTACCTGTTCATCAAATTCATGTGTAGTACTACAATTACATTTTAATCTATGCAATTGGATAATCGGTAAACTATGTTTTAAAGGAGCTGGATGATAACTGTCAATAGATATTATAATATTGTTTTTATCTGTTGGTTTTCGAAATACTGTTGTTTGTAAATGACTCATTGATCTTTGTATCTTTCACATCCAAAAAATGTATCGAATCACGACTTTCTTCCATTGTAAATTTAAAGGTGGGGTAAGCAATTTCTGGTAGCCAATGTTGACATTTGAAATCTATTTCTATTTTATCTCGCTTCTCGCGCGATAAAATACTATAGAACTCATTATAATCAGTGATGCGGTCTACACCATAGATATAGCCTAGATACATACGTATCTATGGTCTACACTGGATGCGGCATGACACGACAAATCCCCGACAGAAAACTGCTGCTGCGTTCTATTCATGACGTATTCAATTTCTGGTAGCCAATGTTGACATTTGAAATCACCAAAACAAACATGCCCCTATTTTGATAGCTCCGCCCAACACATACGTACGCAACCCAGGCAATGATTAGTTCTGTGAAACAAAGTTAAACCAATGTTACACCGTGTCTACACCGGGCGCGATAAAATACTATAGAACTCATTATAATCAGTGATGCGGTCTACACCATAGATATAGCCTAGATACATACGTATCTATGGTCTACACTGGATGCGGCATGACACGACAAATCCCCGACAGAAAACTGCTGCTGCGTTCTATTCATGACGTATTGACACAAATTTCTAATGATTTTCAACGGTCGTTTTGTCGCATCCAGTGTACTAGACAGACTTTAGCTGTTGTGGCGCAGACACAGTGTTACTCGCCTATCGAGAAGAAACAAAGCAACCTCGGCGTCCGATCGCAGGCCTTCTGCTCCTTGAGTTCTCTCCAGCGCTGGAAAGCTGATTCGATATTTACACGGGTCCTACTTCTTGCCTTAAGCCTTCTTTTGTTCTGCAGACTTTTTCATCTTTTGTTTTTTATCCGCCATCTCTATCTTTCTGTCGCTCAGCTCGGCTAATGTCCGTCCTGTGCACTGAACGCTCTCGCCTCCACATCATGAGTAGACACGCTACTTACTGCTGATTGGCTACAAGTTTGTTTTGCTAGTTGGCTCCAATCAGTTTTCTAAAGCGTTTTTGAAAAATCGGATTAAAATTTTTTTTAAGTAATAAATGGCACAAATAAATTAATTCCTTTCAGAACCTTTTTTGTTGAATAGTCAAAGTTAATCGTTAATTAATGCTGATAAAGCTTCTCTTTGCACTCTTGTTAAATGTTTTAGCTTATACAATTTATTACGAGGTTCTTGTAATAATTTTTCCACATTGTTTTCTACAAGCTTTCAAAAAGTATTCACTGAATGAGCAATATCACTCGAGTACGAGAGCGATACCGGCTCTACAGTGGGTACGGAAAGTATTCAGACCCCCTTAAATTTTTCCAGCATGGCTGTGATTAGGCCAGAGGCACGAGGCCACAGACTGAGTGCCGGTACAACGGTTTGCCGGAACATGTGTGCAATTAAACAAGAAACAACGGAGTGCCTAATAAAACCCTCTTTTGTGCGGAACTACTTCCTTCCGCCACGGATTCAAAGCTCAAGTTGACAGTTAAACATACGTCACTTTTAGAATTCGTATCAAGGACATGAGCTGCTTCAGTTAGGTTATTAGTGAGAAATAATGAGGTTATAAGAGAGAAACAATGCGGCAAGACGTGCATCCAAATGAGAGAGAGACCGCGAAGCTAGACGTTTCTTCTTATATTAACTAACGTACTCTACGATTAGCTCAGTGAATAATAATAAAAAAAAAAACATAGACCCGGCTAGAACAAGTGGAGTGATACAAAATTGTGAAAGGGCGTTCCTGTAGCGATACCAGTACAATATCTCATGGTTCTCAACCAATCAGATTTGAGAACCAGAACGAACTGTTGTATAGATGATTATAAACTATAATGTGTGGATCATGATCTCCTATACCAAGTATTTTAACATTGATGCACCAATATAAAAGGATTAAGTGACGGAAGAGCACGGTGCAACCGGCGTTGTAGAAAAAAATTGGTGCCACCATTTTTTGAAAGAATAAGGTGTACCTTGAAGACATGGAAAGCCTCAAACTGAATGTTGGGGCTCTTGTCTCTCAGGAGGTTCATCATGAGCTTCAGGTTCTCTGGTTTACTGATGTACCGTGTCATGACTGTGAAGTTGTGTCTGTCCAGGAGCAGTTCACCCAGCAGCTGTCACATAACACAAACACGTGATGTTAATGACAGGACAGGCTAGAGAAGACAAAAATCAATGTCACAACACACACCTTCAACGACTGTCTCTTGGTCACGTAGTTCTCAGAGTGAAGCAGTTTCTCATAGTTATCAAAAACCTGGAAGATCAAGGACAGCCATATAAAATGTTAGTTTTCCTAGATTCTATGATAAACATTAACCAAAAAAATTTATATATTACCGCGTCATAGTTCTGTTCTAAAAATTCCGCCACCAGAACCTTGTGTCTTGTGAGCAGATCCTGTAAAAAAAAAAAAAAAAAAGTGCAATGAGTACCATTTGACAAATCATTTATGTAACAATTAATGTGTTAAATAAAAAAATAAATATAGCACTTACCTTGAAGGTGGCAAACGCGTCAGAGGCGATGTCAAATGTGGACATCTCCACATAGCTGAAGAAATCTTTAAAGTGTTCAGAGTGGAGGACGATTTTGGCGAGAGGTTCATGCCGGATGCACTCACGCAGCATAATCCCACAATTCAATGCCACCTGAGGAGTCTCATACCTGCCACAGCACCACAGCAGAAATGCCAAGTTCACATTAACGTGAAGCCATGTTCAGGGAAACAGAACTTCATGATTTTGGATCTATTCCACGTTTGGTCTTCTGATCTTGATTTTAGAGCTAAACTTGCTAAAATGAATAGATGGTTTCTGATGGACTGATGGAATGGAAATAGCGCCGTGGACATTTCAAAGCTTTTCCAAGCCAGCAGTTTCAAAGTAACATGCTTACGTGCTACATTTCAAAAATACCCATCATCTCTCACCCTTTGAGTAAGATGAAAAGAACTTCCTGATGAGAGCAGAAATATTCCACCGTTGGGCTGCGGGTCCCGATCTGCCTGCGCAGGATGTTGTTGAAGATCTGACAAACGTCCTTTTTACCCTGTGAACACACATAGACAATGCTATTATACCAATTATTACAATCATAAATAAAAAGATAAAAGAGAACAAGCAGTATCCTCACCTCAAAATCGATGACCTGCAGGTTTTCCACCAGTGAGATGAGCAGGCCGCTGTTGTAGAGCTCTTGGGCCAGTTGGGCCACCGTTTCTGTGTGTGGCTCCTTGTCGTTAGTGCCGTACAGGATCTCCTTCATCGCCACCAGACATTTCGACGCCTCCTCTGAAGCCTGACAAACACACAAAAATCACTTTAATCACTACAAAACATGGTGATAACTCAATACATTTCCACACGTGTGTGTTCAGAGCATATGGCATCAATGCTGCATATTGCTCTGAACAGCTAAAGGGATTCTGGGTAATTTCACACGTAAGCTCATTATACAAAGAACATCATTAGCTATTTATCAGCTGCTGAAACAGCTCGGTTTGAAAGTGTGGAGGTATCGTGGAGCATTGGATTTCCCTCCAGCTGGAAGAGTCCTAGGCCCCCAGAGGTTCCCAGCACTTCAAACGCTTGACTTTAACACTGGGCTGCTGAAAAGAACCTTAGCGGGCAGATGAAAATGAGCAAGAGGTCGGGCAGTGGAGTGATATTCCCACCTCTCCGACATCTTTGTACTCACAGCACAAACATGAGCACTTCCAGGAACCCAAACTCTTGCTCATTTGGGTCTCTTAAGGATGTGCTGAAAATGGGGTTCATATTCAGCAAATTGAGCCACTTATTGACATTGAGAAAAATGTAAGTTAGCTTAAAAAAAAAAAAAAGGGGGTTACCTCCTAGAATCCACTGTTCCTGTTGGAAATGTCCTGTTCCTCCACCAGTCAGCAGCTGCTCTTTGATCATATTCCCTTCATACTGGTGCTGCGTCTGACATATTTAACTATATTTACAAAATTAATGATTACATAAAGCATAGCCTATCTAGTTTGATAGCACCTTCTGTAAAGAGTACTTCTGAGAAACTACTCTAAAATGTTTTGAATTTACTGATCATACTAGTCTTGGTCCACTCCGCAATCTAGGTGTGTTTAAAGACTTACAATAATTCACTATGCAAACACTGCCAGAAATAAAATCAAGACCTGTCCCACCTCAGTCATAACTGCAACAAATGCCACCCTCACCTCACCCGCATTTACCATCACAATATCACCTTAACCATCAAAAGGCCCATTACTGCGGAATGTCACATGACCACATTTATTTAGCAGTGAGTGAACAGGTCTTCTATTTGCTGTGTGACAGTGTTAGGAATTTCATATAGTCCTCGACAAGGAAAAAAAGAAGCTCCACCTTTGTTTACTATCTGTAAATACCACCTTCTCCATGGAAGAACTCACTCTGTAACACATAGACTACATCATTCATACAACAGAGAAACCCTTGTGAGAGCCAGATGGTGATGAGAAACCAGTGAGAATTACTCCAAAAAATAAAAATAAAAATAATTATTCATCTATTTGTCAAGACAATTACTATACAACACAAAGGCAGTGATATTACTGGTAATTAAAACAATATTTTTGCACTGGAATAGGGTAGAAAATGGCCACATTTATGAAAGAGTATAATAAATGTGGCAGAAGGACTAACAGGGTTGCAAATTTAGTCAAAAGTAAGCTGTCAGTCAATTTGTGATTGACAAAAATAGGGTTGTGCTTTTTGATAAAATGATATAACTTCAACAAATTTGCTGACAGTTGAATGATTGAACTTTAACACTAAGGTCAATGCATAATATATATACTACTACAACTAATATATATATATATATATATATAATTTATTTTATACACATTTAAATATATAATTTAAATGTTATTTTATTCAATATTATTAATTAAATTATTTTATTTATTGCCAAACAACATAGTTGTTCTGGAATTTCTTGGTGAGCTCAAACACAACTAAGACACTTAGTAAGACAAAAAAACAAACAAACACATTCGTACATACATACATTAATTATTCCAACCATTATAAAGAATGAAATACAGACGCATAAATGCCAGAGTTTAAAACATGGACCATCCTATAATAGGTACGGTTCAAAAAGCGTGCAGACTTAGAATTTATTAATTTATGCACTACCAAGTTAGTCAAATTAAAAAAAGTAGGGACACAGCTAAACATATTTTGGTCATTTAAATTTATATACATATTGTGACGAGTGGGGCGGGGCTGAGAGCTGTGGGAATGGAGCGAGGCTGTTGAGTGAATGATACTGAGCGACACCTCCGCCACTCACCGGTCTCAAGTCTCACGGAGGAGCTCCGGAAGAATAAAAGGAGGAGTGACGACAGTGCAAGACGAGAGAGGACCGGGCCTGGACTTTATGTTGTTTTGTTTCTGTCTGTGCGCCTATTTTTCACCGAAGTTTCTTGTGCTCATCAAGGATGTATTTATTTGATCAAAATACTGAAAAAACCCTGTTATTTTGTGAAATATTATTGCAATTTAAAATAACAGTTTCTATTTTAATATACTTTAAAATATAATTTATTCCCGTGATGCGAAGCTGAATTTTCAGCATCATTACTCCAGTCTTCAGTGTCACATGATCCTTCAGAAATCATTCTAATATGCTGATTTATTATCAATGTTGGAAACAGTTGTACTGATTCATGTTTTTTGGAACCTGTGATACTTTTTCAGGATTCTATTATGAATATAACATTTAAAAAAAAACATTTATTCAAAATGGAAATCTGGTTTCAATACACACTACCGTTCAAACGTTTGGAGTCAGTAATTTTTTTTTCTTTCTGTTTTTGAAAGTAATGAATACTTTTATTCAGCAAGGATATGTTACATGGATAAAAGGTGATAGTAAAAGACTCATATTGTTAGAATTTTTTTTTATTTTAAACAAATGCTGTTCTTTTTAACTTTTTATAAAGAATACAGAAAAAAGTGTTTCAAAATGTTTTATATATATATATATAAATATATATAAAAAATATGAAGCAGCGCACAACTAATGGTTGTGCAACTGATGATAAATCAGCATATTAAAATGATTTCTGGAGGATCATGTGACACTGAAGACTGGAGTAATGATGCTGAAAATTCAGCTTTGATCACAGAAATCAATTATATTTTAAAGTATATTAAAACAGAAAACCAATATTAGAAATTGAAATATCTCACAATATTAGGTTTTTCTGTAGTTTTGATCAAATAAATACAGCTTTGATGAGCAAAAGAGACTCCATTAAAAATCTTACTGATCCCAAAAGTTTGAACGGCAGTGTACACACACACAGCTCAAAAAAAAACTTTGAAAACATATCAGATCTCAATGGAGAAAAGGGCTGAATTCAAAGACACCCTAAAAATCTAAGTGAAAAAATTATGCACAGGCTAGTCCCTTTTGCTGAAATTTCGTTGCAGCAACTCAAAATGGTATTCAGTAGTTTGTATGGCCCCCACATGTTTGTATGCATGCCTGACAACATCGTGGCATGCTCCTAATGAGAAGACAGATGATGTCCTGGGGTATTTCCTCCCAGATCTGGACCAGGGCAACACTGAGCTCCTGGACAGTCTGAGGTGCAACCTGGCGGCTTCGGATGGACCAAAACATAATGTCCCAGAGGTGTTCTATTGGATTTAGGTCAGGCGAGCATGGGGGCCATTCAATGGTATCAATTCCTTCATCCTCCAGGAACTGCCTGCATACTCTCGCCACATGAGGCCGGGGATTGTTGTGCACCAGGAGGAACCCAGGACCCAATACACCAGCGTAGAGTCTGACAATGGGTCCAAGGATTTCATCCTGATACCTAATGGCAGTCAGGGTGCCATTGTCTAGCCTGTAGAGGTCTGTGCGTCCCTCCATGGATATGCCTCTCCAGACCATCACTGACCCACCACCAAACCGGTCATGCTGTTCTCCACGACTTCTCCAGACCCTTTCACGTCTGTCACATGTGCTCAGGCTGAACATGCTCTCATCTGTAGAGCACAGGGCGCCAGTGCCGGACCTGCCAATTCTGGTGTTTAATGGCAAATGCCAATCCAGCAGTTTCTGATTGTTTGGTCAGAGACATTCACGCCAGTGGCCTGCTGGAGTTAATTTTGTAGGGCTCTGGCAGTGCTCATCCTGTTCCTCCTTGCACAAAGGAGCAGATACCGGTCCTGCTGTTGGGTTAAGGACCTTCTACGGCCCTGTCCAGCTCTCCTAGAGTAACTCCCTGTCTCCTGTAATCTACTCCATGCTCGAGACTGTTCTGGGAGACACAGCAAACCTTCTGGCAACGGCACATATTGATGTGCCATCCTGGAGGAGTTGGACTGCCTGTGCAACCTCTGTAGGGTCCAGGTATCACCTCATGCTACCAGTATTGACAGTAAGAATAGATGAGTAGGTAAAAAAATGTCAGTGGCCTCCACCTGTAAAACCATTCCTGTTTTGGGGGTCGTCTCATTGTTGCCCATCTAGTGCACCTGTTGTTGATTTCATTAACACCAAAGCAGCTGAAACTGACCAGATCAATATCCCAGGAGTTTAATTGACTTGATGCTATAATCTGATTAAAATGTGTTTCTTTAATTTTTGTGAGCAGTATATTATATACAGTGGGTACGGAAAGTATTCAGACCCCCTTAAATTTTTCACTCTTTGTTATATTACCACAAAACCATAAAGTCATAAGGGTCAATAAAAGCTGATATAAAGCTGAAAGCTGAATAAGCTTTCCATTGATGTATGGTATGCTAGGATAGGACAATATTTGTGCGAGTTACAGCCATTTGAAAATCTGCAATCTGAGGGTGCAAAAAAAATCTAAATATTGAGGAAAATCGCCTTTAAAGCTGTCTAAATGAAGTCCTTAGCAATGCATATTACTGATCAAAAATTAAGATGATATATTTATGGTAGGAAATTTACAAAATATCTTCACGGAACATGATCTTTACTTAATATCCTAATGATTTGTGGCATAAAAGAAACATCGACCTGTGCAATGTATTTTTGGCTATTGCTACAAATAGACACGTGCTACTGAAGACTGGTTTTGTGGTCCAGTGTCACTATATATTATATATATAATCTAAAACATCTTAATTAAAGGTAATACAATTAAAGGTAATACAATTAATTAACAATTAATTTAATATCTCTTAATAAACATGTAATCAGCAAATTATATCATTAATTTTGACACCGTTGTAATAGTTTTCCCAAACAAAAACCTTTTTTTTTTAATTATTATTTGTGGAAAGAGCTTTACAGACTCCACATTATTCCATTACAAAAAAATAAGGTTAAATGTGTGCCATTTATAACGTCAGTCGTCAGATTTCTGTGACAGAAGTTCTAAAAGCTGCCTATCAAGCCTATATGGAGCCATCTGACAGAGTTTGGTGTTGTGTAGAATCGTGCTGAAATGCATGTTTGAATAGAGTGAACAGGCCCTCTGGTGCATGATCCGCGTGTGTTTGTACAGAACTGAGTGAACGGGCCTTGCAGTGGTGTGATCTGTTTCAGGCCTGTTCACTCAATTCAACACAAACAGCAGCAGAACTACAGCGTGACAGCGCGCGAGCCGCTCACAATGTAACACGCGAACAGAACGACGCAGAACAGAACAATGAAACAGTTCAGACGCACGCGGCTCAAACACTCAGCCTGTCCGCCCGGTTACCAAAAACAAGCCCGACATGCGGAAAACTGGGCGTACGTTTAGCTTAATCTCGTGCGACACCAAAATAAAAGACACGCAGCTCAATGTTGAGAAATCTGAGCTTTGAAATCCACCAAACGTTTCTGTAAGGTGTGAAATGTTGAATACTTACAGTGCTGCGATGTAATTGTGTCTTCCGCGGCTGCTGTGACTCTGTGTGTGTCAGCGAGCAGCAGACTCTGTGTGTGTGTGTGTGTGTGTGTGCGCGCGCGCGCTGGGCTAAACGTCAGCGGAATGTGTGCATAAGCGAATTAAACACTGACTGACTCAAACGCGTATATCTGAAAAAGACATGATGGGTTTGTAGCACAAACTCGCTGTCGGGTGTCTTTCCGCGGTTGAAGGATGATCTGGGATCGGTCCCGTGTCCGTCGGTGGCGGGTTGGTGTGTGCTGCGCGAGCTGATCTCAGGTCAGATGCAGACTGGCGCTTCCTCCCTCACTGAGGCGAGGCGAGGCGTCGTGTTACCCGGATGTGGATGTGTTCAGACTGTATTATGAAGAGATACAGGCTAAAATAAGTGCATGACTCATGATTTTGAATCACGACGTTTTAAACTGTAGACATTTCCTTGACAAACCCGAGCAGACAAAAGAGGATAGAATGTTTCAGTGAAGTTTATTTAAGCCCAAGCACTTTAAATTCATTCATCTCATACATCCTCTTAGATACATATTTACACATGTACACAGATACACGTCTAATACAGGAAAAGATTGAGAGGCAAAACTAACATGCAGCAATGTGCCACATAAAATTTAAATAGAAATGAACAATGATTTTTGTATTACTGAACATGTTAAAAAGACAACATATAGTTATGGGGACATGAACATTTAAGCACAGTAAGGCTGTGGTCATCTAACTTGTCAGAAATGATGGCTTGATTGAATCCGCTGATTTGAAGAATGTTGATATAGATGAACATTGTCAAGCTGTGAGAAATACTTATTCGACATTAAAATGCGTCTTACAAAAGCTGAATGATAGTTACATGCCAATTATCACTTTCCAGACATGACATTTTGAACGAACCAAATCAAACAATCTGTGGTGACAAAATTAATTACATAAAATGTGAACACAATTGGTACGTTTTTTTTTTCAGTTGCAATAATTGTACATGAATGGTGCAGAACAGTAAAGTGACAAATACAATGAAATACATTTCATTGACACACAACAATAGTGGTCATAATATACAATATGTATATATACATATATACTGTTTTAATGAAAAACATGAGATAAAAGTTATCTGTACAAATCTTCTTTTACAGGAAATAATTTAAACTATACAGCTGTTTTAGATTAATACATACAGTGAATAACAGGACTTTTCAGCAGGCATAACCTCAAGAATCTTTATTGTATAAAACATCATTTCATTGTCTTGCTGCTACAGCAAATCAGACAGAAGCTTTAGACGCCAACAAAGTCAGACATTCCAAAAAGACACTGATATTCTCAACGCAAGATCAATAAAACCAGTGGAAGCTCATGTGGTTATACATTAAAATCCAATGAGAGTCCTTGTTATGTATATTGAAAGACTTTTAAAACCGCAGGCTGCTCTGATGTTAATGCCGACTCTACCAAGAGCCCTTTTCTCTTTTAATCTTTGAGGAAATGCATGCAGACGTGAAACAAACAGCATCACACTGATACTTTCAAAGTAAAGGAGAATTTCCACGGGGAACAGCAGACACTGAATGACCTTTTTTCTCTCTCTTATGAAGGAGAGAAGGTTGAGAAAGTGTGACGCTCTATATAAAATATCCTGAATAGCGCATATTGACCGCAGAGGTCAATTCCTTTCTCGGGTGACGAGGTTAAATACAGTACAAAGACTCGAGGAGCTTCAGTAGAAAGTGCACTGTGTAGGAGCTGCCACAAGGCAGTGGAGCAGCGGCTTCAGGCTTTGATGTCTGAGAAGCTTGTGTAGGTTTCACTGCAGCTGGAGGATGTGCTGAGGTTTCCAGACCCACTGCCTTCTGTGGGAAAACATTCGTTCATAAAATGAAGATTTCATGACAGGGATTTGTAGTGTGGTGGAAGGAAAGCGGGAAGTTGTGTTACCTGAGCTGGAGAGGGATTGAGAAGATTTGGATTCTCCGATGAGAGTGAGCAGGTTTGCAGCAGGGACCCAGCCCTCCTTATTGGTCCGCAGATTACGTACAAACCTGAATCAGCACAAAAACATTGATATCACACCAGCCTCTGCTTACAGAAAACATTATGTGATTCTTATTCGGTCGTCTTATAAAAACAAACAAAAAAATGAGCCCAGACAATAATGTACGAGTGAAATTTACTTGTCATCCATAACAGATTACAACACTCAAAATACCAAAATGGATCTAGATGTTAAAATAATTGTGGGCAAAAAACAACAACAACACAAAAACAGTTCGAGGGGGCCACAAGATGACTTAAAATTAATATACTAAAATAATCTACCTATATAAACTAAATGCTAAAAAACACATAAAATCAAGATTGAAAAATCATTTTCATTTGCCTTCAATAACTACTGATGTTACAGAAGAACTAAAGTTCTGGAATGCAGAACATATCATCGGGAATCACAAGATGAATCATGGTCAATTCATTCAGTATATTACTAAATCAACCATGTGAATTAAAGGGGTCATATGATGTTGTTAAAAACAACATTATTTTGTGTATTTGGTGTAATGAAATGTGTTTATGCGGTTTAAGGTTAAAAAAATTAACATTATTTTCCACATAATGTACATTATTGTTTCTCCTCTATGCCCCCGATTTTTACAAAGCTCATCGGTCTGAAAAGCAAGGTGTGCTCTGATTGGCCAGCTATCCGGTGCGTTGTGATTGGCCGAATACCTTAAGCATGTGACGGAAATGTTACACCCTTACCATACTGTGATGCCTTGTCCCGGCCAGAGCGACAAGACAAAAACAATAAAACCCATTATAAACGAGGCATTTATTGCATCCAGTGGGGACATAATTATGGATTATGATGACTTATACGTTGCATTGCATCGCGCCGCGTAAACATAAATGTCTGCATTTGTGATCGGAGAAATGACAAACAACAAGCGCTACGCTACACTGCTCAAAACTCGCGTTTGAATCGTCAGTGGCAAATTCTTTAAATATAAAAACGTACTTACAGTCTGTGACTCGTAACAAGCCGGCATTGTAGTCTACTCTACCAGGATCAGGAAACAGTCCTCCATAAAATGCGCTGCACACATCTGAATATTTGGGTAGAACTGTTCTGGAACAGTGTTGTAAATACAACTTAACCACTGATTTCTAGTCGTGTCCTCTTTTGGAAGGCCAAACAAAGTAGTTTCGCTTTCACAACGAAACACAGCTTCACACACGGCGGCTAGAGTGAGTGGCGGGCGGGCTTGTAGCAACCACATGTGACGACCCCGGGCTGGACTCCGCTTCGTCCACGGTGAAAGCCGATTCGGCGATCCACAGCGTGAAGTTGATGTATTTCCTCAGCGACCAGCACGGATCAGCTCCAGGCATGATGAAGCGGATATCGTCCTCTTTTGGAAGACCAAACAAAGTAGTTTCGCTTTCACAACGAAACACACAGCTCTTCATGACATGGTGGCGGCAACAACAATACTAGAGCGAGAATAAAAGTTAAGCCTTCTTTCTTTGCGTGAACATTTGGGCGGCATTATGCAAATCTTCCCACATCGTGACGTAGACATGTGGGGGCGTGTTAGAATGAGCTGTTTTAGGTAGGCGTGGTTGACTCTTAACTTTTATAAAGAATATCTCTTTGGATTTGAGACTTTAGTCTTTGCAACTTTACAGATCTTCTTTATGCACCAAGAGCTTGTAACACTCCAAAGAGAAAGGAAAAATTGAAATCGCATCATATGACCCCTTTAAATAAGATAAATAAGCGGTTTTGACATAATTACAGAAGAAATATCTAATAGTCAAAATGATAGAAAACCACAGTTTAATAGGTAACAGGTACTGTCCTTAATTAAAAAAATAAAACTAAATGAAGCTGAAATAAACTAAATTATAAATATTAGATGAAAAACGTTAAAATAAAATGAGAAACATTGCTTTGGCAACTAACTGAAATAAGTTTGTTAAAGCACAAAACTTTCTAACTGGAAATTTACAAAAAAAACTAAGACTGAAATAAAAGTAAATTAAACCTATAAAAGTAATATTTAAACAAAAAAAAGTTAAAATTAATAAAAAAAAAACTGAAAATATAAAAATAAATAAAAAATATGAATGAAAACTATAGTATATAAATAATACTAAAACACTGATACAGGACAGTCATAATAGTTTAGATTGAGCATTTATTTTCTATTAACTGATTAAACAGAAAAAAGATTCATTGATTTCAATTGCCGATTCATTGAAAACCACAAAAGAATGATCAGCTTGTGAGTCATAGTGGTTTGCAATATGTAACATGAGGATGAGTAAACAATGACAGAATTGACATAAACCTGAATGTGAGAATCTTACCAGCGTCCATCGTCTCCCTCTCTCACCAGCTGCACGGAGTCTCCACTCTTAACCGTCAGCTCCTGTGGTCCGTTTTTGTCATGGTCAGCAACTACCACGTACCTGCCTGGAGACTGCACGCACACACAAACACCGTCAGTGGCCAAACTAAAGATATCTGCAAACAAACATGGATGGGACTCAAGAAATCGTGACGCTGGGCCACACTGACTCACCAGCTTTTTCCCTCCCTCATCCTCAGGATCAGAGTTCATGGGATCCTCGGCACTCGAGTAACCGTCGTTCTCCTCAGACGCGTCCACAGACAGCGATGCCTTGGAGAAGCCTTGTGGAAGAGAGGATGAGTGAAACAATCGTGCCATTTGGCTCATGGTGAGACAACGAAAGAGAGGGATAAGTGGTGCTCCACAAAGATGGTGTGTGGAAGGTGAAAAAGAGACCGGCTCTGTTTCAAAACTTAGTGAGCTATTTTGCTGTCTACAGCTTACAAGGTCGGCTGACTTCTAAGGCAGCATGCTAAACATTAAGTTCCTGAAGTAAAATTCTTGGACTTCAAAAGAGTCTGGCATTGGCATGTTGCTAAGCTAACAACACAACAGCATTAAAAAAAAACATAGCAGACTACAATTTTCACTCAGAAATTGCTAGTAAATTTTGAAATCAAATAGAAAGAAACAGGAAGTAACATTGAAATAAATGTAAAACTTTGTAGCAGAAAGAGTGAAATAGTATTTTTTACAGTTTAGCCAACATTACTTTCGACCCAAATCACCATCTTAGATGTTTTCATTGAGACTTTGCATTGGGAGTGTGCGTATGACGCCTATGCAGGCAGCACACTAAGTTTTGAAACAAATCCAGTGTCTCTTTCTCTCGTATCTATTTGAAAAGAGGAACAGCTCCAGGCACTGATGTAACAGGAAGAGCTGTTTGTGTTCTATGTTCAGACAGCCATGACATTTTGATGACAGTTTGTGAATATGACACATTCGCAAATCATAAAAACATGTTTATGGAGAGATACATAAACGTTTTTAGGTCTGAATCGGTGGATAATTATGGAGCCTGGAAGAGTGTTTGGCAGAAAGGGATCTGTGGTTTCAGAATCGTAAAAGTGAATCCAGAACTAGCACCGCAAACCAGCAGACAGGAACCCAAACCAGACACTAATGCAGAGTTAAACGCAAGTGTTTTCACACGAAGGGAAGTGCAAGTTGAAATTCTTGCACAAATTGACAAATTCTGGTTTGTAAATGTACAGTATTAAAGTATTAGCATGAATTGACTGTAAAAATACTGTATTTAAAGGAAATTAAACTGTCTTTATTTACTAGCCCTCATGTTGTTCCAAACCTGTATGACTTTTTGTTTTGTGGAAACAAAAGACTTTTCCACGCAATGTTTTCCATGCAGTTACTACAAACGGGAACCGAAGCTTTCAAATTTCAAAAGGGGTGAAAAAGTATAACGTAAATGCAAAAATCTCCTAAAGAGCTTTGTATGAGGAACAGGTCGAGACTTCGTATTCACTTAAAATCTTGAGACTTTGAGGAATATCGCAGTTATCAGTCCAATTTGTAAATGAATCATTCTTTTGAGTTGGATCATTTCAAATGAAGTGACTGATTTGGTTCACAAACCAGTCTGATTCATTCATGACTCAAGTTCAATTCACTGAATCAGGATAACAACCACTTCTGTGATACTTTCATGGCGCTTTTACTTCTTCTTTGAAGGCTGAATGCTTTAGCCTCCAATTCAATGCAAATGCATGGAAAACTGGTTTGTAAATGTACAGTATTAAAGTATTAGCATGAATTGACTGTAAAAATACTGTATTTAAAGGAAATTAAACTGTCTAGCCCTCATGTTGTTCCAAACCTGTATGACTTTTTGTTTTGTGGAAACAAAAGACTTTTCCACGCAATGTTTTCCATGCAGTTACTACAAACGGGAACCGAAGCTTTCAAATTTCAAAAGGGGTGAAAAAGTATAACGTAAATGCAAAAATCTCCTAAAGAGCTTTGTATGAGGAACAGGTCGAGACTTCGTATTCACTTAAAATCTTGAGACTTTGAGGAATATCGCAGTTATCAGTCCAATTTGTAAATGAATCATTCTTTTGAGTTGGATCATTTCAAATGAAGTGACTGATTTGGTTCACAAACCAGTCTGATTCATTCATGACTCAAGTTCAATTCACTGAATCAGGATAACAACCACTTCTGTGATACTTTCATGGCGCTTTTACTTCTTCTTTGAAGGCTGAATGCTTTAGCCTCCAATTCAATGCAAATGCATGGAAAACAGCAACCAGTAAATTGTGGAAACTTTCTCCTTTTGTGTTCCACAGAAGAAAGAAAGTCATACAGGTTTGGAAGAACACGAGTGTGAGTAAATAAAGATTGATTTTCAGTGTTCATACTATTATAATAGTTTCAACTATTCCTTTAAGAGATTATCTGATCATTCTCTCTGCTGTAACTATGATAAGATATGAACTAGGCTGGTTTCACATTCTCCCACAGTAAAGAGCATTTCAGATCGACAATAGTAATTTATTGAGCAGTTATGTCAAAGTGATGCCATTTTAGCGCCGTGATTTATTCTGCAAACCACCAATTACAGTGCAATAATATCATACACTATGGTTAGTGTTTGCCAGTCTGTTTGGAAGTTCGCAGTGAGAGAGCAATAAAGACAAAGTTCATTCCCACACCAGGCATCTAGTTACCTCTCCTTTTAGTCTGCAACAGACTAGAAGTGCTCAGCCATCTCACTCGGGTAAGAGTGATGTGGGGACCTGCGTCTAAGGGAGAGGCAGCCGATAAGATTTCAAAGACTCCATCGATTTACCAACCACCCCACAGATTGTTGGTTGGGTGTACAGCACAAGTCATTTTGTTTGGATTGTAAATGCTTAAAAGGACAGTCCACCCAAAAATGAAAATTCTGTCATCATTTATTCACCTTCATGTTGTTCTAAACCTGTACGACTTTCTTTTTTCTGTGGAACACAAAAGAAGATATTTTTTTTTAAATGTTGGTAATTAAACAGGTTTCAATTCCCACTGACTTTCATTGCATGGACAGAAATACAATGGAAGTCAATGGGAAATGAAAACGCTTGGTTATCATACAACATTCTTCAAAATACCTTATTTTGTGTTCAGCAGAAAAAACAAACTCATCTCAGGTTTGGGATGACATGAAGATGAATACACAATGACAGAATGATCATTTTTGGGTGAACCATCCCTTTAACACCTAATATAGAAGCATTTTAGTTTCGATTACTTTAGGCTGATGCATGAAAAATGGTGAAACATAATATATGGAGGTGAAATAAAATTCGGCAACCACATAATATGATCAAATAAATATTTTGGAACACTGGTCATGGCTGATGTTGGAGGAGAGAATGCTGGGAGTTTTCAGGGGACAGTGTACCTCTGAAGCCAAACGGTGTAGGATCACTCTTAATCTCATGTCTTTTAGTTTTGTGGTCAGGACTAGGGGGGGATGATCCTGGCAGCCATAGCAATGAGCGAGAAAGAAAAGGATAAGAGGACAAAAAATCAGGAAAGAAGGAAGAGAAAGTCTTTAACAGGGTTAAAGGAAAGATTCTTAAATATTATAAAGAAAAAAGTGGCTCTTTTGCAGGGTGAAAGCCTTTACAGCAACCATGTCCACTAAAGTCTTACACCGTGCCTTAACTATCTGCAATGTGATCAAACGTGATAATGGTTTTCAGAAATTGACCTGATCCAAAATTCCACTCTTATAACCATATATTAAAGAAATACATAGTTATGGGAGTAAGCAAGTAAGTAAATAAATGGCTAGCATTTTCGATTTTGGTGTGGACACATTATTGTTCCTGGAAATCAATTATGTCACACCTGGTTAAGGCACAGTGAATTGCTCTTAAGTGGTGATTGATCTAAATTGTAATACTACCAAGCTTAAAATCTGATGTTAAACTGCTGCTAATCTAGACGTTCTGATCTACACTAGAGTCTAGTGTTTTCTGAGACTACAGTATACCTGGAGGGCAGAGAGCGACCATGGGTAGTGTTAGGCTTTTGCCACCAGAGGGCGCTATCGGTTCTGCAGTGGGGTTCAAGCCAAATATTACTGAATATTCCAAATTAAATCTTCACAATTTATATAATGCCACTGAAATTTGTGTTGACCAAATATTTTTAACTAAACATTTGTGACCCTGGACCACAAAACCCGTCATAAGGGTAAATTTTTTCGAAATTGAGATTTATATATCATCTGAAAGCCCCCAAAATAAGCTTTTCATTGATGTATATTTGATAGGATAGGACAATGTATGGTCGAGATACAACTATTTGAAAATCTGGAATCTGAGGGTGCAAAAAAAAATCAAAATATTGAGAAAATCACCTTTAAAGTTGTCCAAATGAAGTTCTTAGCAATGCATATTACTAATCAAAAATTTAAAAGGGGTGAAAAAGTATAATATAAAAATTAAGTTTTGATATATTTACGGTAGAAAATTTACAAAAAATCTTCATGGAACATGATCTTTACTTAATATCCTAATGATTTTTGGCATAAAAGAAGAATCGATAAATTTGACCCATACAATGTGTTTTTGGCTATTGCTAAAAAAAAAACCCAGCGACTTAGTTCACCCAAAAATGAAAATTAGGCTGCGTTTTACTCACCCCCCAGGCATCCTAGGTGTATATGACTTTCTTCTTTCAGACGAATCCAGTCGGAGTTATATAAAAAATTGTCTTTGATCTTTCAAGCTCTATCATTGCAGTCAGCGGGTGTTGCATTGCTTCAGTCCAAAAGAAGTTAAATAAAAAGCACCCATCCATAAAAAAATGTCTCCCACGGCTCCGGAGGGTGAAGAAAGGCCTCCTGTAGCGAATCGATGCGTTTTTGTAAGAAAAATGTCCATATTCAAAACTTAATAATCACTTGAATCTAGCTTGCGCTCACTGTTGTAAACGAAAGCAGTTCCGGGGGAATGACGTATGAGGTCAGCTTTGCGCATGCGCCGCTCAGAAGTGACGAACACGGAAGCGCAGCAGAGAGATCAAAACAAATATTAACAGCGGTCACTAATTATGAGTACAAAATGAGGATTTGTAAAGAAGAATGTCGGAGGATTTCGATATAAGCAAAGAGGAGACTGGTTTTCCTTTGCTAAAGTAAGGAAACTTTGCTTCCTTTGCTCCTGTTAACAAACGTTGGTTTTCACAAGACACACCGGTGCATGTGCAGCGCTGACCTCATAGGTCATCCTCCCGGAACTGCTTCCGTGTACAACTGTTGGCGCAAGCTAGATTAAAGTGATTATTACGTTTTGAATATGGATATTTTTCTTACAAAAATGCATCGATTCGCTACAGGAGGCCTTTGTTCACCCCCCGGAGCCGTGTGAGACACTTTTTTTATGGATGGGCGCTTTTTATTTAACTTCTTTTGGACTGAAGCAATGCAACACCCGCTGACTGCAATGATAGAGCTTGAAAGATCAAAGACAATTTTTTATATAACTCCGACTGGATTCGTCTGAAAGAAGAAAGTCATATACACCTAGAATGCCTCGGGGGTGAGTAAAACGCAGCCTAATTTTCATTTTTGAGTGAACTAACCCTTTAAGACTGGTTTTGTGGTCCAGGGTCACATTTTCAACTATTAAAGTTATGTTAAGCTTTCTTTTATATAAATGTTTCATCAGTATGCAGTCACCCTGTTTTAAAAGTATGATACATTCTTGTGTAAAGTTGTGAGCCCTCCTGTTGTACCTTTTTGACTCTTGAGGTTACTGAAGCCCTGCAGTGTAAAACGCTTTTTAGCCACTGCAGCTCTCTCAGTGTTGGGACTGGTGACATTCTCGTCTATTCTCCACAGAGACAGAGAGAAAGAAAGAGGAAGGGGAAATAATGAAGCACGTTACAGGTTTAGTCAGGAAAAAGAAACACAGGGGTTACAAAGAACATCAGAGAAATTCACAGTTTAAGCAGCAAGAGGAAAGATAGCAGCATTCTGAATAGTGGGACAGATTTTGGTGGTTGGGGTTGTTTTCACTGACTGACTGATGTCATATATTTCTTGTGTAATATCAGAAAGATGGCTTTTGAAAATGTTGACCATAGAGTGTGTAGTGAGACCATATACGTGTATGTTGAGAAGGGCTGACTGACCTTTGACCTTGTCGTTATTTTTAAGTAAGACGGCTGTGCTGGGATCTGCTGCTGTGGGTTCAGTTTTCTTCTCTTCTCCTTTCTTGAGGGTCTTTGGGTTGGTCTTGAAGGGGCTCAGGGTTAGGCTGGTGCTGGTGGGAGTTAACTGTGAGATCTGATCCGAGCTCTTCTGCTGCCGTGCTTCTGAAATACAACATCACATGATTAGATAACCACACACAATAAAACTGATGAGGTGAAGGGTGTCATTTTATATGCACTACTGTTCAAAGGTTTGAGAGGGATTCTTTTTTTGTGGTTTTTGAAAGTGTCTTTTGCTCAGCAAAGCTGCATTTATTTGATCAGTTAGTTAAAACAGTAATATTGTGAAATATTAGTACAATTTAAAATAACTTTATTTAAATATATTTTAAATTGTTTTCCTTATACGGCAAAACTGTATGGCAAAGCTGAATTAACAACATTACTCCAGTTTTCAGAGTCACATGATCCTTTATAAGTCATTATTTATCATTATCAATGTTGAAAACAGCTGTGAAGCTTTTTTTTTTTGGAAACCATGATACTTTTACAAAGGATTCTTTGATTAAGAACAGCACTTATTAAAAATAGAAAATTTTTGTAACATTATGAATGTATTTATTGTTCCTACTGATCAATTTAACACATCCTTGCTAAATGAAAGTAATAATTTCGCTCAATAAAGAAACAAGCAATTTATTTCACCTCTGTAGGCCTTTAGTTGCCCCGTTAGAACCTTCCGGATCTCGTTCACCCATGCCGTTTTGATCTCTGGTGTCGGCGCCTGAAAATAACCAATAAAATGATCAGAAAGGCAAGTGACAGGATCACAGAGTGTTGCTTTAAATTATGTACATTCAATGCTATTTAAATATAGGATGTTTTTAATAAGGACAATTCTTATGTTTACCTGTACAATGTACACCTCCTCTCGAGAATTACACCAGATCTCAAACTTTTTGTTGTCTCCTTTTGCATTTTCAGTAATACCTACAGCACTCATCTGTCAGAGGAAAATAAAAATAAAAATAATCTGACTCAAACAGGAACTTGATATTCCCTGTCATTTATTTACATGCAAATATATCGGTTTACCTTGAATGGAACTTAATTTACTCGAGACAAAACAAATTAAACATGCAGATTTCATTTCTTGTTTTTCTGGGTTATACCACACTAAACATTATCAATTATTCCTTGTTAATATTTGTAATAGAACAGTTTTGATAAAGAAACTGATTTAGGATTGTAAAGTGATTTGGGGGGGGATTTAAATTTTCAGTTACCAGCCCACATTTTTAAGCACTCCGTCACATCGTCTTAAAGAAGTGGACCGATTTCCATGTCAGAGAAATACTAAACTACTTTAGTATTCAGTACTTACACTGAGTGAGTGTTTGAAGCTGTATGAAGGCGCTTTCTCATAACCCTCTCCGTTCTCCTCTCGTTTCTTACAGAAGAGTAGAGCTTTCTCATGCAGGAACAGGTGTCTCTGCATGGGCTTGAAGCGAGCCAGGTCTTTCACCTTCGCGTGACCCTTCTTATGCTCCGTCCACACGCTGAACGACCCCTGCATCATCAGACGTCCCAGATCACTGAGGTTGCCCTGGAAGCACAGGTCAGAGGTCAACAGCTACTCTAAAGGCGACTTACATTATTGGAAACCATTTTAATTCAAAGTGAACATTAAACTTCACAACGTGTGTAAATGACATCCTTACTTCATATCCAGTGATGGCGATAAGGTGCATGGAGTCATTCACAGCTTTCAGGATGCCCAGAATAGATGAGAGCGCCTCCTGCAGGTCATCCTCACCCTCGCAGCCTTTACTGTACTTCAGCAGTTCCTGACAGTAACACACATGAACACAGAGGCTACATCAGTGAGAGGTGCACACATGAGTTATATATCTGCACATGTGCTCTGGGTATAGTTTACCTTCAGTAAGAGCTGGTATTTGGTTATTCTCTGCACTGGTTTGAGCAGGTACGAGTCCAAACCAAGCTTATGTTCCAGTTTCTTTTGACACTCCTGAAAACAATACACACAAATTCTCTCTTTATTATTTTTTTTACTATGATTTTTATCTTATGATAATGAATATTATTATTATGTAAATATTATTATTAAACTATTATAATTACTATTTATTAAATTAAAATGTATTGTAAATATTTATTAAATAATACGTATTGTTTTTCTTTTACTTATAATTATTATTAATAATAGCAATAATAATAATAATAATAATGTTCAGAACTCTGGTGTCGGTAAATAATTTTTTAAAAGAAATTAGTGTTAATTTAGCAAGGACACATTAAAAATTTTCAAAAGTGATGTAAAAGTTAAAGTAAATACATTTACATTTTTACAAAAACTGTCTATTTCAACAGCCTATTTTAAGCTTTTAAGCACCAAATCAGCATATTAGAATGATTTCTGAAGGATTATGTGACGCTGAAGACTGGAGTAATGATGCTGAAAATTCAGCTTTATATCAAATTAATAAATTACATTTTTAAATATATTAAAATAGAAAACAGTTGTTTTAAATGGTAATAATACAATGTTTCCCAATATTACTGTTTCTACTGTATTTTAGATCAAATAAATCCAGCCTTAGTGAGTAAAAAGAGACTTCTTTCAAAAACACATACACACACAAAAAAAGAAAAGAAATCATACCGTATCCAAACTTTTGAACAGTAGTGTTTATCAGGTCCTATATGCTGTATTCCTAATTTACTACATATGGTTCTATGACCCATTTAAATTACAGAAAGAAATATGTGCTTATGTGTAATGTAGCCTTAATATAGATAAAATACAGCATCTTTAGTGACTTGTAAAGTAAGATGACCTGGAAGAATGCGCAGTCAGAGCACTGTCTCCATAGAGACTCGGAGCGAGGCTTGTTCTGACAGTACTTCTCATAGATCTGCAGATCCGTCATCTAAGAAACAGAAAAATGATGTTTGTATAATCTATTCAATAATGTATTCAATCAGAACAGCACAGGATGTAACATCCGACTCACTCTCTCCAAGAAACACCGGCCCACAAGCTCAGGATAGTCTGTGTACGCTTCCAGTTCACGAAGAAAAGTCCTGAAATATACAGAGAGTGAATAGAGAGAATAAGAAGTGCTTTAGCATTATAACACCACTCAAGCGGAAGCTAAAACAGACACAGGGGGTTCTCTCACTTCTTGTGGAACTGGTATATCTCAGGCATATTCCCAAAGAGGATGTCCTTCTTGTGAAGCAGTGTATTGGGGATGAGGTGAGCCATGGCAGGATTGTCCATTTCTGCTCCATAACCCTAAACACAAATTAATCTGTCAAGTCTAATGTATTAAAAACTCAGAAGTATGGAAGCCCGTTTCCGCCACTAAATAAAAAAATATAATTCTGTAAGTCATAATAATGAGAAACTAAGTCATAGTAATCTGACCTCTAGAGGTTAAAAATGTCAGTGCAACTCACCTCCAGCACACACAGCAGCTCCTCCACATATGCTCGCTCCGTCTCCAACAGCTCATTCATCACATGCCTGTAGTGGACGGACATTAAACACATAATCCATATAGAAAGACACAATTAGAGCTGTTTTCCCTCCATTTGTAATAAGCTCCTGACTGACCGTCTAAGCACAGCAAAGTTCTCCTCTTCATCAGAGACAGAGGTGTGTCTGCTGCCATCATTCTGTAAGTGTATCTCTCCCTGCAAATATAAACAACCCTGCATTAGTGTCTTGAAAATGTGTTCAAATGAATTAAATCACAAATAGCAAAGAGAAGTTGGTTTGGCAGAACATTTTTAGCTCAACATTCAAAATTCACTCAAATTAACTCTAAATTTGAAAGAATTATTTAAATAATAACCACTAAGGTTGTTAATATAAAAATCATCTGTAAAAATTAAGATTTTTTTCACACTTAAAAATGTTGCAAGAGTTTTCCTTTGTGATAAAAATATTTCCATACTTTCTGACCCTGAGACCCATATAACAGAAGGAACATTTGCTTCATCATGTTATGATCAATTAACAACAAGCTTAAGTGCAAAAAATGCATATGTTGAGGGTACAATATAACCAATGTTGCTTTAATTATCAATATCAAAGCAGTCATATAAATATGATTGCTTATACGTTCAATAAAGCACTGCCTAGAGATGAGATACCTACTTTTCTGCAGTTTCCATTGATGATATCACCCTCTATCGTCTTCTCCCTATGAGCTGGGATAAAAGCACACTTATATTAATAAACTAATACAAAAATATATATTTTTATGTTATATACACTGCTTTTTGTGTCATGCAATGAGCCCTGCAGCTCTCCATTGTGAACACATGGCAGGAGAGTACAGTAAGTGACAGGGTCCGCCATATCTGTTGTGCATGAGTGACCATAAGTAGCTGTGGAGGGACATTGAGAGGATGCAGACACTACCGCACTGCGAAGGAGAGAAGCCACTGCTAAACTGCTCTGTAGAAAACTGCTGTATTAATGTGTTTGCCTCTGCATAAAACGCACAAGTCACGTGATATTAATTTTATTAGGGGTTAATTCAGAATTAAAATTGCTGAATAATTTAGATATTTAGATATTCAAGCTGAGAACAAAATAGCCCTGAACTTGAGTGAACATATGTAAATGTGAACATTTGAGATGAATAAACTTGGTCCAAAATGTTTGTATTATTCAGTAGGATCACAACTAATCCAGACACCCAACGCAACACATAAAAAGTCTCATTTAGGAAGTTAACCTGGAGAAGAAATGGGTGATTTGATGATGGCCTCAGGACGTGGGGCGACGGGTTGCACGGGTCGTGTCTGTTTGGCTGCTAACTTCTTCAGACTGACCCTCCTCTTCTCAAACATTTCCTGCATGGACAGCTGCTTCTGAAACACTTTGTCCACCTGATCCTGTTTGAGCACAGAGAAGACATTCATTTAACACTAACAAACTAAAACCACACAACACATCTGACTAATGATATTCACATTCTCATTAACACTTTAATTAAAGGGGTCATGAACTGAGAAATCAAAATTCGCTTGATCTTTTGATATACAAGAGGTCATTGTGCTATAAAAACATGCTTTCATTTTCAGAACTCAAAACTTTCTTGTTAGTCTAAAAACAGCTTATATTGAAGCCAAAACGACAGCTTGTGGAATGTGCCACTTTATGATGTAATAGTGTGGATAAGCACCGCCTCCGCAGAAGATGATGATCAACGCCTGCTTCTATATCACTGCCTGTTTAGCCTTGCCCACCGATTTGCACAGTGTAAATACAGGCGATTGCGCAGGTCTACGGAGAAATCAAATGATAAACTTTATTTGAAGAACTTTATTTTTAATTAAGTGCCAGACTGTGTCAGTAAGAATATGTGAAAAATGTTTTTGGATGTACAAATCTTGATAACATTATAAGTGGACCTCAGAGAATGTCTCCGTTACGTATGGTAACCCTCGTTCCCTAATGGAGGGAATGGAGATGTTGTGTCGAGTGTACAACACTAGGGTTCGCTCTTGGGAGCCCAAACACCTCTGACATCTTTGAGAGAAGGCAAATTAAATTGGGTGTGCAGGATTTGCATAGCTGGCCACGCCCCGGACATATGGGTATAAATAGGCCAGCATGGCATCTGCTCACTCGTACTGTTCTGAGGAGTCGAGAAGCATCTCAACCCACTCAGAGGCAATTCGGAGTTGTGGCATGAAGGACACAACGTCTTCATTCCCTCCATCAGGGAACGAGGGTTACCATACGTAACAGAGATGTTCCCTTTCTGTTGTTCACTTCGACGTTGTGTCGAGTGTACGACACTAGGGGTCCCTATACTAAATGCCACAACTGCCGAACTGTGTCACGAGTCCACGGGGGAGCAGATGTTGACAAGCCAGCGTGTCACAACCAAATGCACCTCTCCTCCTCGTAACCTTCCAACACCCAAGACTTAGGACCTCACTCTCCAACATCCGGGAGAGTCGCCATAGAGGCAGAGGTTCCCTCAGCCGGAGCCTTTTCCCATAGTAATACTCACCATAATATAACAGCTGAAAAGTCTTGGTAGTGAACGTTGGGACAGTGACTATTCCCCCATGGGGGAAAGGCACTACGGAGTTCACATCCTACCCGATGGGGAGGTAATATGTGAGGATCCACCTATGGACTTACAGAGAAAGTACCACATAGGGAAGATTCTGAGGTGGGTTTCGCTTAAGGGGAGAACTACCAAAACCCAGAACCTGTTGACAGACTGAATGTTTGTCTAGGGGAACACTGAGCCTCAGGGGCAACTCAGTGGAGAATACACACATGGGGCCGCAAGAGGAGCCGCTACATGGGGAGCACTAACCCAATACTCGAGGGAACTTACCTCGGAATGGGTTCTAATAGCGAGTTCCTCCGCCGAACTTCGCCAAGTAAACTGCTTATGTGATGGAAGGGTAGTCCAGAGTTCATGAAAGCTGGACTGAATAAGCGCATAACCACCCTGGGGGGGGAGTAGCGCTGGTAGCAAGCCCTACACCCTGCCAGTGTCCTGAGTCAAGAACTGACGTTCAGAACTCTAGAAGAAACTGATTCCATTCGTAGATTATAAAATCTAACAAATGTATTAGGTGTAGCCCAACGAGCAGCTCTACAGATATCTGCTAGAGAGGCCCTGTTCAACAGGGCTGCTGATGCAGCCATGCCCCTGGTAGAGTGAGCCCTCACACTCCCAGTCCCAGAGGCAGGATGTGTTTGATGGCCTCCGTCTGCTTCTTTACCGTGGGCAAAACTGCTGGGCAAATTCTTCCATGGTCTCGCCAAAGAGACCAAAGAAATGGGGGCATCAAGAAAGCGCAATTTCTTGGCTTCCCACATCTCAGCCAGGTTGAGCCACAGGTGGCGTTCCTGGACCACTAGCATTGAACAACCTGTAAATTGGCCCCCATTTCACAGGTTGGTCTCTGGGACATCGCCCTCCCCAGAGCCTGTGCCGTGACCTTCGTAGCCCGGAGGGCATAGTCAGTAGCTGAGTGCAGTTCCTGCAGTACCTCTGGGTTAGGCCCACCCTCATGCAGTTCTTTCAACGCCTTGGCCTGGTAGACCTGCAGGATGGCCATAGCGTGCAGGGTGGATGCAGCTTGTCTAGAGGCCGCATAAGCCTTCGCCACCAGGGACGAAGAGAACTTACAGGCCCTGGACAGGAGACTGGGGCTGCGTTTTGCGGGCAAAGATGCACTACAATCGCTCTCTCCACCTGGGGAACCATATAGGGCAGAAGAACCGGTGTATAGTGTTCTGGCCGAAAAAGGGGCCTTCCACGATTTCGTCAATTCCTCGTGCATTTCCAGGAAGAAAGGCACCGGGGCTGGGCGTGGCTTAGTGTTGCACTCAGAAACCAATCATCCAGCTGTGAGCGCTCCGGGCAGGGTGGGGGAGACCACTTTAGCCCGATGCTCTTGGCTGCCCGGGCAAGCACGGCTGCCATCTCAGCATCGGCCTCGGACTCAGCAGTCATCTGCTTCCAATGGCTCAAGCCCGCCCTCCGATGCTGCGATTGACAGCTCGTCCTGCTCACGAGCCCGTGGACGGGCTCTCAAACTCATCCATAAACTCGACTGGTAAGCACGAAGCAAGAGAGGAACGGGAAGCTTGTGGGGATTGCCCCCGCAAAACTAATCCCTCCTCCATATGCTCTTCCGCGGCGCACATCGCAGCGGCCTCATACCTGGAGGTAGAAGGACCAAAGCCGCAAGCAGCCGTGGTGACTCGGGGTCTTTTGGCAAAGTGCAACGTGCCGATGAGAAGTGCCTCGCAAGCGGGGCACGAACCAACCACAAGCGCTGCCTCAGCGTGAGCATGGCCCAAACACTGAATACAGCACTTGTGCCGGTCGTCTTTCGAGACGTGCCAACCTCAACCAGAAACACATGGACAGAAAGGCATGATGAACACAAATTCCACCCGTGTAACTCTTTCAGAGAAATTCCTCTTTTAGAGGAAATTTGCTCTTCTAGAGATCGCCGTTGAAGCACCCAGGGGTACTCTCACAACACTTATCTGTGTACGGAGTAGGGAGAAACTGCTGACCCTGCCTTAGATCCAACGACGAGGAAATGAGAGATGAATGATTGCAACTTCTCCGTAAGAGATGCTGCATTCGGCTCCGAAAAACAGAACGAGTGAGCAGCGAGTGAGCAAATGCCACGCTGGCCTATTTATACACGGATGTCCGAAGTGTGGCCAGCTATGCAAATTCTGCACACCCAATTTCATTTACCTTTTCTCAAAGATGACAGCAGAGATGTTTGGGCTCCCAAGAGTGACCCCTAGTGTCGTACACTCGACACAACGTCGAAGTGAACGACAGAAAGGGAACAGTAAAAAATAATAAAAAAAGGCAGTTCATGACCCCTTTAAAGGGGTCCTATTATGCTTTTTCACTATTTCAACTTTAGTTAGTCAGTAGATCTGCAAAGTTACAAAGTTCAAAGTCCACTTCAAAAGGAGATATTTTATTTAACAGATATTACTTTTCAAAAACTACAATGAATGACTCATTTGCACTACAATGCATATTTTCCGGGATTTGTGATATCACAAATATCGATGAATAGGATGAGACCTGGTTGAGCTGCACTAGAGAAGGCAACAAGTGTTATCACTATGTCTGAGACACGCTAGCTTTCCCAAGGCAGATGAACTTAGAGTGGTTACAATCATCCGGGTTTAAATCGTGCTCAAATTGATTTGATTTTGACGCAATATTTACACTGAAGCTGGGCATGACATTTCCTGACCAATCACAACACACACTGGCCCAGCAAACCAATCACAGCACATTTCGTATTTCAGAAGGCGGGCCTTCATTTGATACAGGAACTATTCGAGCCGTTCATGCCAGACTGGGGAGAGAGGTGTTGTAATAGTGCAGGGGTGCCCAACCCTGCTCCTGGCGATCGACTGTCCTGCAAAGTTTAGCTCCAACTCTAATCAAACACACCTGCCTTTAATGTTTAAGTGATCCTGAAGACCCTAATTAGTTGCTTCAGGTGTGTTTGATTAGGGTTGGAGCTGAACTTTGCAGGACAGTCGATCGCCAGGAGCAGGGTTGGGCACCCCTGTAATAGTGTTTTTCGAACAACCTAGTATGAGAGCTTGTTCTAGTACACCCCCAAAACAAAATCAAAACTTTGTAAAAGAGCATAATAGGACCACTTTAAATGACCAATAACTCCATGCATATGAACAGTAAATATCAGTGTATAAATAAAAATCTATAAACATATTATGGCTCAGCATGTCAGCTCTGTTTTTTTAATGGTTTTGAGTCTTTTACCCTGAAGTCTTGTGTGAGCACCGACTCATAGTCCCTCCAAATTCCACTCAAATCTGTCAGCTTGTGCTGATTGGCTGTTTCCAGGAAACGCTCAATCTCCTGCAGCGCTGACTCCGCCCCATCCTGTGATTGACACTTATCCACAGGCTGAGATGCCAGCAGGTAGATCCCATCATCACACCACTTAGTGGCCTAGAAGAGAAAGAAAAAGAGTCAATGATCATCATTAAAGAGGGCTTTTAGTCCATGTCTGGAAAAGGAAAGGATGTGATGTAGAGGTCTGTGCGGGACTATTTTTTTAGTCCCACTCCCGCAAGGTTATATTCCGCACCCACCCGCTCCTGCTATATATTCACTCTTTGTTCACCCGCTGTCTGCTTAGAACAATTTTCTTCCCGACCTGACTGTTTCCACTAAATGTAGATCTCGTTTCCAGAATCTCACATTTAAATTTCCACTACTGAAAGAAAGAGAGATAGGCTGACAAATAAAAGAGTAGTCTGCACAAAATTGTATGTTATTTTATTCGTCTTGTCAAGAGTCTTGAATTTATTGACTTTGACTTGAATTTATATGAATTATCTTAAAGTCCGCATGAAAACTTGGACTTTATTTACTTTACCAGCACACATTGCTAGTCTTGATGTGAACAATTAATCTGTGCATGTTAATCCGCTGAAAAAAAATTGTTTGTCTTTGTAATCTTTAATCAAAATCTGAACATTTGCTTCTGCTCTGGAATGGCATTCCTTCTCTGATGACATCAGTTTGACGGCTTGGGCAGAATATCCTTAAACACACCCCTCCAACCGTTAGATTGCTATGAGTGAGAGACAGAGAGGAGGAGCGCAAAAATAAAACCATGCCCTCTATTCAATATTCCTTTTCAGCTGGAAATACGTCACTACACTGAAATAAATTAGGCAGCAACTTCCGGTTCACGCGGACTTTAAGACAAAATTCGTTAATATTTTATGCAACAGTAGGAAAGAAAGTGTCAGAGAAAATAAAAATGTACAAAAATTTTATTTCTTATTTTTATTCGTCTTGTTAGGATACAATTCGTTTAACATTTACAACACAATAGGAAAAAGTGTCACAGAGAGAAAAAAATTTAAATGTAGGTTGTACAAAAATAGCCTATTAGCTATTTTTATTCGTCTTGTCAAAATACTAAATTCGTTTGACATTTTTCTGTTTACACAGTAGGAAAAGTGTCGCAGAGAAAAATAAATAAATACGACATCTTTCATTTAAAATTATATGTTATGCAAAATATAAACAAACTGAGTTGAACGTCCTTCAAGGACAGCGCATCCACACTTTGCTCCATCCTTATTCTGCTCTCTCACTCATCGACAACCTGCCTGTTCTGTCTGAGGGCCGTATATTTATCACCAGTAGCCTGTTCTGAGCATCGTTATGCACATGCTGCGCACAGACCCCGCAAATAAAACGTGTGATGCAGAAAGCATGCGTGCAGCGCGTGCATGACGGTCCGAGTGCAGGCTGTACCGGTGGTCAATAAGAATAAAGTGCAGATATGCTGTTCTGAATGGACGTCGGGAACAGGATATTGTTAGACCACCCTCTCCTGTTCAAATTACACCAGAGTTACTGACCACTACTGCGTTTTATTTGGGAATTTAATCCTGTGGTGCAAAAAATCTGGTTGAGAGCCGCTGGAATGCAGACATCTAATGTGACGTGTTGCCAAGTATGGTGACCCATACTCGGAATTTGTACTCTGCATTTCATCTATCCAAGTGCATGCACATACCAGTGAGTAGTGAACAAACACACACACACTGTGAACACACACCCGGAGCAGTGGGCAGCATTTTGGTGCCTTGCTCAAGTGTCTCACCTCAGTCGTGGTATTGAAGGTGGAAGAGAGCACTGGTCATGCACTCCCCCCACCTACAATCCCTGCTGGACCTGAGACTTGAACCCGCGACCTTTGGGTTGTTGAGTTTAGGTATTGGGTAGGATTAGGGATGTAGAATATGTTCATGCAGAATATGTGCTTTAAAAGTATTAATAAACAGCTAATATGTTAATAATTGGCATGCTAATAAGCAACTAGTTAATAGTGAAAATTGGTCCCTATAATAAAGTGTTACCAATCCATTTTTTACATCCTGCAACTTCCAGATTCAATAAGAAAAATGTCAACACAGGAAAGAAAGTGTCTATTGATGAGCATTTTAGAGGGCTCCTGAACAGTGCTGATGAAGGAATCAATGGCTGGGCCTACTGTACCTTCTCTAGACACTGGTGTAGCTCCAAGGCTTTGAGCAGATAGGCTTTCTTGGCCTTGAGGATGCTGCTGATCTCCTCGCACACAGCCCGCAGGTCAGAGCATTTGGGGAGGATGGAGTCCACAGCGTAATGAGACGCTTCAATCAGCTGGTCAGCATCACATGCTAGAGTCAGCGCTCGGTCCAACACCTCCTACAGACAGAGAGAGAAATATTTCATCATTTCATAGTATTACGCACACTTCAAAAAGTTTTAAAGAAATTTTCAGGAACTTTTATTCAGCAAGGATGCATTAAATTGATAAAATATTACAGTAAATAGAATTTATAATGACAGTATATTTATAATGTTAATGTTTTCTATTTCAAATAAATGCTGTTCCATTTCAAATAAACACTGGAAAGAAATTTATCAATTTCCACATAATATATTTTGAAGCAGCACAACTGTTTTAAATATTGATGCTAATAATGTTTCTTAAGCATCAAATCAGCATATTAGATGGATTTGTGGACACTGAAGACTTGAAAAACTGACAGTGAAAAATTCAGATTTGCTGAAAATAAATCACATTAAAATATATTAAAAGCTATTCATTTAATTTTCTAATATTTCACTGTATTACTTTTTTATTTAGTATTTACTTTTTTTTTTTTTACTGTATTTCTGCTCAAATAAATGCCGTATTGGGGAACTTAAGAGAGTTCTTTCGAAGACATAAAAACATCTTACTGACCCAAATAGTTTGAACTGTAATATATATATATTTATTTTAATAAAGTGATCACAGCAGGAACGAAAAACAATAGTATTATTCAACAATTGTAATTATACATACATACATATACACACACATATATACACACACAAATATATGTGTATATATAAACCATTTTTTATATTTTTTTTATTTAACTGGTTAATCTTATATACTGTATATGAAAAAATTAAAGTTTGCCACCCAGAATTCCCACAGTCTGGTGTCAGCAGAATGAATCCAGCATAGTGATGGGTGATTTATCACATTGGGTAAAACTCCCCCCTTCTCTCCGCAGGATGAGGACATGTGGGTGATTTCTGTAAGGGCCTCAAACTACCGTGCTCAGCAATTTAATTATGGAATATGAGATTTACATGCTTTACAAGACCATATGCCTGTATCTGCACACGCTAGAACATTTTAAGGGCAAATTAAGGTTTGCTGGATGTAAACTGGATCCCTTCTAGAGGTAAGTATTGATGGGCTTTTTGCAGTACTATGCTTTATCATCATAATCATTTTGTATCTGAATGATACATGTTATAACGTCATTAAAACCATAAAGTCATATGGCATCAAGTTAATACTTACACATGCTCTCTCTTCATGATTGGTCAGCTCTTTCAAGATATGTTCAACATGGGCAGGGCTAATTCCGACCTCTGAGAAGCCTGATAGTCTGTCATACACCATGTCTAAATGAGCTCTGACCTACAACACAGAGAAAAACAGCCATTACAAATACTGCTCATAGAGACCGACCCTCTCTCTCTCTCTCACACACACACACACACACACACACACACACAAACCTCTGTTGAATTCTACATCCAACATGCCACGCACACACACACACACACACACACACACACACACACACACGCACTAAAAACTAACAATGCACAATATATCTGTATCAAAACCACTATTCAAAGAAATTGGTTATAAATTGGCAATTACAATTTAGAATTAAAACTGATTTTAAATAGAACAATTTTTTTAAATAATTAAAATATTTTTAATTGTATAATTAAAATGAATCATTCTAATAATTTGATAATAATCTGTTTATCCAATATTGTTAACTACAAGTAAAACCATAACAAATTTAAAATTATTTTTAATTAACTAATCACCCTATTAATCAACTAACTTTAATTGAAATAAAGCTGAAATAAAATATAAATATTAGTTGAAAAATGTCAGCTAAAAATGTGAAGTTACCTTGGCAACTAACTGACATAAAATAAAAGTTTAAGTGCAAGTACTAAAATTACTAAAACAGAAATATAAATTATAAATGAATATTAAAAAACTAATAAGAATGACAAAAAGCACTAAAACCTGAACTACCTTTAAAATGAAAAACGAAAATATAATAACATAAAAATATAAAGCCGGTTCAGCATATTATGATATTTAAGATGCACCAGTCAGTGTCTCACCTCCCTGAAGTTCTGCTCAAAATGCCGCAGTTGTAGACATTGCTCAAGCTTGGTTTGATGTTTATCCCAAAAATCATCAAATGCCGTTTCAGTCTCATCTAACTGACCAAGCAACCTAGAAACAGAGATGAAAACACTTCTTGAGTGAAAAAATACTTCACCCAACTCATCTACTTTCTTCAGTGGAACACAAAAAGAGAAGTTTAGAAGAATGTCCAAGCTGCTCTTTATCACACAGTGAAAGCTTACAAACTGCATAACATATCATAAAAGTAGTACAAATGATTTGTTTTGTCATCTGAAATGAAAGATAGCTTCTGAAGTAAAAAAAAACCTGCCCGCTGTTACAGCTCTGAAATCTCATGCTGTATGTTTGACAGTACCCATAAATAAAAACCTCAAACAAATATAGCCACATCTACATAACAAAGGCTGACAGCAGGCGCCTGTGGACATTAACACACAGGCACGTATCCAGACCTCAGAATGCTGCTTCACTGAAAGGTCATGTGAGTAGAACTGGATTTCAATACGTTCCTGTTGGTTAATGCTCTTTATACATGTGTGTGTGTGTGTGTGTGTGTGTGTGTGTGTGTGTGTGTGTGTGTGTGTGTGGCTATTCACTATA
>NW_015505929.1:470499-478454 GCF_001515645.1 Sinocyclocheilus grahami
TGTGTGTGTGTGTGTGTGTGTGTGTGTGTGTGTGTGTGTAGATTTGCTGTATAATCTTGACCAGGTGAGTCATCTTGTTGTGCATGCAAAAACACAGCTGCCCTGAACAGCTTAATAAAGGGCAGAAACCGAACAAGGACACGCAACAGTCTGCTGCTGTACTGTAAATGTCTGGTCTCTCATTTTCACATTCCAGCACGGTAGATGGTCTCACCCACACACACACACACCTCTGAACAGTAGCCAGGTTCTCCAGTTCATCCTGGTTCATGGTGTAATCTGGATCTTTCACCAGCGGCTCATTGATGCTATCCAGCAAACGTGATCCCTGACAGAGAGCGATCCTCAAGTCCTCCTGCACGCGCACACACACACACACACACACATGCGCACACACACACAGAGCGACATGAAATAAACTACTATTCAGTGCGAATGATGAACATGAATTATGTAAACTTAAGAGAGTTAGTTCACCCAAAAATTCTGTCATTAATTACTCACCCTCATGTCGTTCCAAACCCGTAAGACCTTCGTTCATCTTCGGAACACAAATTAAGATATATTTGATGAATTCTGAGAGCTCTATGACCCTCCCATAACATAGCAAGAAGATCGGTAAAATAATCCATGTGATATCAGGGGTTCAACTGTAATTTTACGAAGCTGCGAGGATACTTTTTGTAAGCAAAAGAAAACAAAAATAACGACTTTATTCAAAATCATCTCCTCCGCGTCACCCTAGCCCATTTTGGAGAATATCCACTGAACGCAAACAGTGTATGCTGTTCTGTGTCAGCCGCACCGTTATTTTTTTTTCTTTTGCGCACAAAAAGTATCCTTGTAGCTTCGTAAAATTACGGTTGAACCCCTGATATCACATGGATTATTTTACCGATCTTCTTGCTATGTTATGGGAGGGTCATAGAGCTCTCAGAATTCATCAAATATATCTTAATTTGTGTTCCGAAGACGAACGGAGGTCTTACGGGTTTGGAATGACATGAGGGTGAGTAATTAATGACAGAATTTTTGGGTGAACTAACCCTTTAAGGTTTGTTTATAGTTTATAGCCATGTTAATAATTCACGTTAAATTATTTACAATCTTACTGGACCCCTTATTAAGGACTAGGCCTTATACTGAAACATAGTACATTATATAATCTTTATGACACACCTGACTTTTTTTTTTCGTATATATCATCTAAACCAGGGGTGCCCAACCCTGTTCCTGGAGATCTACCTTCCTGCAGAGTTCAGTTCCAACCCTGATCTAAACTGTGTAAAATATATGTATATTGTATATAATTATTTTACATTATTGTATATAATTACGATTTTTTTTTTACAGTGAAAACACTAATATTGTGAAATATTACAATTTAAAAGATTTTCTCTTTTAATATAATTTTAAAATGTATTTTACTCCTTTAAATTCAATTGATTAAAAGTGTCAGTAAAGAGATTTATAATGTTAAAAAATATTTCTATTAAAAAAGTTGTTCTTTAGACCGTTTTATTTGTCAAAGATTCCTGAAAAAATGTATGGTTTCCACAAATAGTATTAAGCAGCAAATACTTTTCATAACTGATAATAAGAACCAATTTTAATAATTGTGAACATCAACAAATTAGAATGATTTTTGAAGGATCATGTGACACTAAAGAGTAATGGCTGCTGAAAATTCAGCTTTGACGTCACAGGAGTACATTATATATAAAAAAAAGTTAAAATAAAACTGTTATTTTAAGTTGTAATATTTTACAATTACTGCTTTTGTTTGATCAAATAATATTTGATCAAATGCAAGAACAAAATCCCTCCCCCACTGTATTTATTCCAAACTTTTCACCAGTATACTGTATATTGCTCTAACAGCAATCAGTCTACTTCAAGTATTATTTTGCATTCTTTTTCTTCTTATATTATTATTAATTAAAAAAATTGTAAAAATAAATACACCAACAATAATAACTATAATAATTTTAACTCACTCAAATCAATATTTTATGTCCATTTATTTACTTATTTGCTAAGTAGCTGTATTTTAGCAGGATAATGTACAATCTAGTAAATTATTGTCTAGTATGCTGAAATGAAGTTTTACTGGGTTTTCTGACCTTCATTTTGTCCTTCTTATCCGTGTGGACGGTTAGAAGGTTGGACGTGGCCTCAACGTCATTGGGCAGCTCTGTCTCTGCCAGCTCAGTCCCAAAAAACTGGAGAGTCTGTGCTGTTTTCTTCACCATCAGAGCAAAACCTTCAATGGCCTACAGGCACAACACAAACCAAGAGACACATACACCAAACCAATCACACAATAGCAAGAAACCCAAACACAATCACACTAATGGCTGAGTGCGCAACAAATAAAAAACATCCACATGCACTGCAAACAAGTGTGCTGTACTTAAAATACAGCAGTCACAGATCAATACAGACAAATCAATTTGTGATTACTTAAAAGGGGTCATATGATGCGATTTCAAGTTTTCCTTTCTCTTTGGAGTGTTACAAGCTCTTGGTGCATAAAGAAGATCTGTAAAGTTGCAAAGACTAAAGTCTCAAATCCAAAGAGATATTCTTTATAAAAGTTAAGAGTCAACCACGCCTTCCTAAAACCCCTTGTTTTAACACGCCCCCACATATCTACGTCACTATGTGGAAATATTAACATAATGCAGCCCAAATGTGCACATAAAGAAAGAAGGCGTGGTTTCAGGAACGCAGTAGTGTTGATGTAGCTATGTCAGGGAGACGCTGTGTATAAGTGCGAAAGCAAAAGCACTTTATTTGGCCTTCCGAAAGTAGATGGTGTTTTTTGAACATTAAAGCATGTCAACATATTCTGTTACACCAAATACACAAAATAATGATCTTTAAAATAGCATCATATGACCCCTTTAAAAGCAAGTCTACAAATGGAATGAGAAGAAAGGCAATTCATTTGCTTGAGGTGAAGACTATCATCCTTCTGGAAGGCTTGCTTGTTTAATACCACATTATAATGATGAAGCACCAAGATTTAAGATATGTTTGGCATTTTATAGCATTCTATCATACTATTAAGTATTCAGTATGAATATAGTATTTTAAACATTTCCACTTTCACGAAGTAACTACATTTTAAAAATGAACAGAATTCACTGGTGGCATACTGCATATGCATATGAGTATATCCCATAATGCAACTTCTCCTTCCATTTTGTGAGTGATGAATCGGACAAAACGTGGGACAATATTAACTATGCTTTTTAACTATGATCCAATAAAAATATATTTAATGAATCGAAGCCATATTACCATATTTGCGCTACCATTCAAAAGTTTGGGGTCAATAATATTTGAAAGAAATTAATACAGCAAAAACTTAAAGGATGCATTAAATAGATCAATTAAATAATATTTTTTAATATTTTTAATAATTTAAAATGTTACAAAATATTTTTCAAATAAAACCTGTTTGAACTTTCTGTTCAAAGAATCCTGAAAAAATGTATCATGGTTTCCACAAAAAAATATTAAGCAGCAAAACTGTCAACATTGATAATAATAAATGTTTCCTGAGAGGCAATATAGCATATTAGAATGATTTCTGAAGGATCAAGTGACAAGGAAGACTGGACTAATGATGCTGAAAATTCAGCTTTGCATCACAGGAATAAATTACATTTTAAAACCGATAAAAAAAATATATTATTTATATATTATTTAAACATTACTGCATTTCTTTTTTAAATAAATGCAAACTTGGTGACCTTTCAAAAACATTCAAAAACAAAACAAAACAAAAGTCTTACCGACCCCAAACTCCTGGTCTGTACAATTCCTTTATTATAATAACTGGGTATTAACCCTAACCCTAATCCTAAACCTAGACTTAGGCCATATTAAGGAGTAACCATACATCACTCAGTATCTCAGTATGTTTATTCATTCGCTGTGTGCTTTACACATCAAACCAATCGTGTGCCCACTTTTCATTTCTGTGGTCCACCCCTAATTACCATGGTTAAAAACAGGTGTGTACTCACGGTGCGGTGTGAAATCCATTTCTCGTGGCAGTACTCCTGTGTGCCGCCCAGTTCCTGAGTGAGCTGTGTGCGGTCGATGTAACTGTGGAGCTCAGTCACAGAGCTGAGCATGATCACCTACATGCAGTACATAATGTAGAGCACTTCTCTTATGTCAGTGTACTATACATCTCATTACGCTCTTCATTAACCACATGCCTCAGTGTGGGAGTTTGTGCCTTGTGTGTGTGCTTACCGGCACCTTCATTTTAAACTCATCCTTGTTTAACTTAAAAAAGATGTCTGAGATTGTCCGCTGGAAGAGTGCTGTGGGTCTCAGTACCAGCACCAGCTGCAGGTTGCCTGGGAAAGAGCCCTACAAAACACACAAACACATAGAACACTAAGAAAAACCTCCAACAGTCAAGCCAAATTAAATCTAACCCTGCTTCTTGAACAAGGACAGTACAGGACAGGACAGGGAAATACAACACAATACAATAAAACAAAAAATAAGGCTTTTATGGCACATTTAGCATGATATACTGAGAATATGGAGCTCATACTTGGAGAGAAAACACCTCAATTTTATTTAAAATTTTATACCAAAATATTTAATTTATTGCAGATGTTATTTATATGTCCAAAAAATGAGATGAAATTCTGATAACTTGTAATGTAAATCAATGAGATCTTTAAAACAGTACAGCAGACTACTTACATAAAATTACTTGCGTAATACTTACATAATATATAAATATCAGTTGTCGCTCTATATATCCCAATAATATGTCTCAGTAAGATAGTAAGATGATGTTTAAATACTGTTTTTTTATTGAGGGGGGAACATATAACACAATGCACTGCAGTACAATGATGACTGAAAGACTGAGACAAATGTTCCTTAAAAACCTGATTTGCCATATGATACTCACATTCTGACATGATTTTTCTAAAAAATTATGTATGATGTACAGTATCAAATCAAATCAAATAAACAAGAGTTACTTCAGTCCAGCAAGTGTTTATTTTGAAATATTACTAACAATTTAAAAGTTACTCTTACATTTAAAAAAAATGAGTAAACATTTCACAAAGATTAAAATCAAAGTGTGCACATCCAGCAGGCCAAAAACATTTCACAGCAAAAAGACACATATAGCACAACCTGAAAGTGGATGTTTTTAGATTTATAATAAAAGGCCTTTTACTTTCGAAAATGTAGAAACTATCAATCAGACGACAGAATGCATGTAGTAGATTGTGCACAACCGGTTTTCCTGCAAGTTGTGATCATGCTGCTCATTTAGAGGCCTTAAAAATGTGTGTATCAAATATGATGCAGTAGGCTTTATAGGGTTAATACCTAGCGTATGTTAGTGAGTCATTACATTTGACTGGTACAGCCTCCCTCCCACTGTCTGCATCCACACACACACCATCTATATTCTGTTGCCATGACAACTCAGTTTCTTGAGAGGTTAGAAAGGCTAACAATGGTCTCACATATGCCTCCCTGAGCTCTCTTTCTCTCTCAAGTGAATGCATGAACACACACACACACGCCTCTCGTGGAGTTCTTATGTTTACAGTCTCTTCATTAAAATGCCTCCCTACTGGATACCGCGTCAAATCAGAAATATGTCTGCAGATCAATACAGATCTGTGATGTTCTCTTGACAGCAGAAGACCCAGCATAACCTCTGTCTCAGCGTGACTGACAGTGTGTTGGTCAGTAAGCAGTGAAGCAGAAACAAGAGGCTTTACAATGTGACACCAAGAGCGGATTTAAAAACCGTTGATGCTGCATTAATATTCATCTATTCATTAAAAATGACCGGTGAGAAACAATTTAGTCAGGATTATTCAGTCAGATCTTTAATATTTTTGAAAAAGGTTTTCTATGCTCAGCAAGGCTACATTTATTTGATCAAAAATACAGTAGAAACTATAATATTGTGAAATATTACTACAATTTAAAATATTTTTTATTTAACTATATTTTAAAATGTAATTTATTCATCTGTGTTTTTTTAACCGTGCTATAGAAATAAATGTCGATTTGATTTCTTTTTATTATGTCGAAAAAACAAACAATAGTGTTTATGATATAATTTATTTGAAAATCATTTTGTAATTATTAATGTCTTTTCAAATTAATGCATCCTTGCTGAAAATTTCTTTAAAGAAAATTTTATGCACTTTATTTTAAGGGTTCCTTGTTACAGTGTAATTATACATTTAGGCCTAAGTACTCAGTAATATTATTAGGGTTAGGGTTTGGCTTAGGGTTACTTGCATGTAATTATTCATACTTTGTTATTATAATAGTAAGTACATGTAACGTGTAACAAGGACACCTTAAAATAAAGTGTTACCGACATACATAGAGGCCCTGTCCAAAATAAATAAATACATCAAAATAAATTATTATTCCATAAATTATATACATTTATAACACAGCTCTCCTCAAGTCAGTGTAGCAAAAACAGTGCTTTTAATCCAAAAGCCAAATATGTGATGTATTAACATTCATTTAAATTGAATTTCATTTTCCTTTCACTGCATCCAAATGCAGCCAGCTGCCCAGTCACTCTGATCACAGATTTACAGTGGCGAGATGCACAATCGGGATTTGTCACGAACACTTGAGCCATCCCAAGAATCAAAATCATGTCCTTACAGTTCTGCGAGAAACTGCCAACCCTACAGTGGCCTGATCTCACAGTCTGCCATGCTGAAATGCCTCCAGATCTGGGTTTTGAGGAAAACGTTATTACCCTGCCCCCCCTTTTTTTCTTGGACAGTGCTGTTGTTTGTTTTCATCCGCGTTTAACAATTAGGGAGAAGAGAGATTCAAGGGCTAACAAGAATAATTTGCATGGCAATTGGACATTTGGTTGCAGAGTGGACCTCAACACAAAAGAGATATGATTAATTAACCCCAGACCTTAAATTTAACATATTTGGCACATAACACATCACACATCTTGATTGGACATTAAAGCATCTGGCTTGTTGAACCAAAATGTATCTACCTAACAATTGCCAAAACACTCCTAGCAAAAAAATAAAAACTTTAAACACATGTTTTCATTGTATTCTTTGCATTCGATGTCCAAAGCAACTGTCAAATCCAAATGAGCAAAAGATTCCCCATTCATAACGCCCATAAAGACTGGAGTGTCTATTTACACAGTGCAAATAACCCACCTTGTTGGCAGGGGCTATTTACACTAACTCCGCCCACCAACGTGTGATTTGGGTAGTCACTAGGGCTGTGCAATTGTCATGCGCATCTCGTCAGTAAAGCCGGTTCCGTGATTGGTAGTAAATCGCCATCACTTGCTTTCAGATGGAGCGGCATTTACTACACAGAGCCGTAGTTCACTGACAATTAGGCAATATTGCATTCACCTAGTAGTGACCACTACAAAAGCTTGGTAAACATCAGCTCCAGTGGCGTAGATGATAAAGCATGTATCGCAGTCTTTTTGACGCGATCAACCAGAATTCAAACTCGCCTTGTTTTCTACAAAACAAAACCGTAAATCGAGGGGTTATGACGTCATTAGCAGGCGACACAATGACACTATAGACACGGTCCGTGTCACTAGTTAAAATTGCTTATTTCTCTGGATTTAAACATTCTTCAAAACATTTGGGATAATGTAAGTACACAAGTCAGCAACATATATAACACTGTTCTAGTGATTTTTTGATATTTTAATAAAAACGTACATATTGTGCCTTCAAGTAGCATAAATAGCAGAAAATACTGCTATTTTCACGTAGTGTAAATATCATCTATTGTAATTTATCTATAATAATATCTAATATAATAATAATAATATATAATAATATCTATTATAATTTATATTAATTTTAAATATAAAACAAATGTATATTGTAATACATTCAAATGTAGACATTTGATTT
>NW_015505929.1:478600-498019 GCF_001515645.1 Sinocyclocheilus grahami
TATATATATAAACAGCCAAAATATCAAGAATAACATCACTAATAAACACACAACTCGTCACACTCCAGAAATGGAACAGGGATATTACAGGATATCAAGAGTGAGAACAAGTGTGAGACGAAGAAAGGAATTACTATGTGCATTTATGGGGGGTGTAACTCAGTGTTCTCCTGGGAAAGCCGTGTGTGTGTGTGTGTGTGTGTGTGTGTGTGTGTGTGTGAGGAGGTAGAGAAACTGTGTCTCTAGGGAGCAGCTGCCACTGCACTGATATACCACAGACTAATCAGACACGTGGCACGAGGAATTCAATTAACACACACACACACACACACACACACACACACACATACACATACACGCACATCTCCAGTCCATACACTCACTGCATTTCCTAATTCAATACACACAATTCCATTACTTTAAATTGGATAGTAAAATGAGGCACACAACAGAGAAATACAACGCTAACTCATCAAGGCTTATTATTTCCAACCAAAATAGAAACATTCCAATAAATAGCAAGGGATTTGAATCCCAGTGTCCCTGATGCTTATCTCGGTGACCTTTCACCTTTCATTTCTCACCTTAGGACTACCCTCATGCCCTGTGTGAACATCACTGTTATGTACAGCTCAGAGTCACAGGTGAAACGCCTCCTCATCAGCATGCTTCACTATTAATAACTGTGGATGGACTTGAGGAACCCAATGAGGTGTGTCCCAGACACTGATGGAGTGAGTGAGCGCCAAGGGAAAACACAGATGGAATAAAGCAGTTCTTTTAAGAACTATTCACTGAAAGGTTCTTTGAGGAAACAAAAATTGTTCTTCTATGGGTTGTTGCTGCCAAAACCTCCTTTTGGAACCTTTATTTTTAGATGCTTCTGAGTGTCCATAAAAACTGATCCATATATACATTTTCCCCATAAAGTCTAAGAGAAGGACACATCAAAGACTCTACCCATAGGGTAAAAATGTATATGGATGCTTTCTATCCTTTCACAGCAGATGTCATTGAGCAGACACTATCCTGTCTTTAAACACACGAGCCTCTTAACAACCTCCCTTGAGACGTCTCAGAGAGCACAGAAGGGAGATGGCCATCAATGCTTTCAGGTCAAAGAAAGGAAATATTAAGCAGCAGTAAAAAATAACGGCACCATAACAAAAGACATTTAAACAGCTGTTTGGTCTGCAGGCTGAAGTGCGAGATGAAATGAGAGGGAGGAGCATATTAAACGTGTTCTGTTGACTCGTCTGCTGTTTAGAGTCTCGATTTATTTATGAATCATTGTGGAAACAATAATTAGACGATTTATGCTGTAGATATGCCTCTTAGTAAAACCAAATCACATTTACATTTAATTAAAAAACATTTTTTTTACATAAAATGTGAGTTTTAAGAAGTGTATGATCATGAGATACTTATATGGACAAACATGCAAAAAATAAAAATGTACAATATTTATTTGTATGTGTGTGTGGGCGGGGGGTCACTGGTCATCCATCGCAAATATTCAATGGATAGTGCAATATTTCAATTTAGCTACATTGGGGAAGATGTTTATCTGTGCCCAATTATCATACATTAGCATGCATTAGCACACATTAAAATTTCCTAAAGTGAATTAGATTGGGCCATACGGAGACTAGTTCCGTCAGACTTCTTTGTTCACTGGTGCATGTTGTAGAACACACAGAATTGCACAAATCTAAATGCAAATCAATTAATAGTACCATTTCTAATAACAAAAACAATATTGAGAGTGTGCACAAGGGAATTTGTTCCATGTTAAACAGAAATGAAGAAACTGATGAACACACTTGTAATTATGCCCTAAATGAAATACATTAAAGACATCATTAACCAATCTAACACGGAGCACAAGCACACATAGAAATCAACATTTCCTCCATGAGATATAAATGTCTTATTGTTCTTAATTTGTAAAGCAGCTTCATTTTTTTTGTATATGACCTATAAAGACCACAGCACACAATGGTTAATGTGTATGATGTTACTGGGACTTTGCATTTTTGTTTTGATTTCAGACACGTGTAGGAAAATCTCCTCCAGCCGTTCCACACCAGCTGCACTGCTGATAACCATTACCGATCAGCCATATGTGCTGTGACGGAGGATAGAGAAAGAAAGAAAGAAAGGAGTAAACGTGCTTGTGTGTGCCAGTGTGTGTGTGTGTGTGTGTGTGTGCGTGAGCAGAGAGAGAGTGAATGAGAAGAAAGGAAAAAGGGGAGTGAGAGAGAAACTACTGTATCCACAGAAAACAATAAGGTACAGCAGGGTAAAAGTTTACTTTAAAAAAATGCACATTTTTTTTCTGGTCACGTGATTTACAATAATCAAATGAATATATTTGTTTTAATTGACTATTGAGTTACATTACAGTTCAACATTTTTTTAATGTTTTTGAAAGGTTACCAAGGCAGCATGTATTCGATCAGTAATACAATAAAGCAGTAATATTGTGAAATATTATTACAATTTAAAATAACTGGTTTCTATTTTTTATATTTAAATTATAATTTACTACTGTGATGCAAAGCTGAATTTTCAGTACTCCAGTCTTCAGTGTCACATGATTCCTCAAAACTCAATCTAATATGCTGATTTGCTACTCTAGAAACATTTCTTATTATTTTCAATGTTGATCTTTTTTTTTTGTGGAGATTCTTGCCATGCTGTACTCTGTTTACCTGCAAACATTAAGGTAATATGAAATGCAGAGCAGAGAGAGAGTGAATGAGAAGAAAGGAAAAAGAGGAGTGAGAGAGAAACTACTGTATCCACAGAAAACAATAAGGTACAGCAGGGTAAAAGTTTAAACTTTTTTCTGGTCACGTGATTTACAATAATCAAATGAATATATTTGTTTTAATTGACTATTGAGTTACATTACAGTTCAACATTTTTTAAATGTTTTTGAAAGGTTACCAAGGCAGCATGTATTCGATCAGTAATACAATAAAGCAGTAACATTGTGAAATATTATTACAATTTAAAATAACTGGTTTCTATTTTTTATATTTAAATTATAATTTACTACTGTGATGCAAAGCTGAATTTTCAGTACTCCAGTCTTCAGTGTCACATGATTCCTCAAAACTCAATCTAATATGCTGATTTGCTACTCTAGAAACATTTCTTATTATTTTCAATGTTGATCTTTTTTTTTGTGGAGATTCTTGCCATGCTGTACTCTGTTTACCTGCAAACATTAAGGTAATATGAAATGCAGTTGGCTGGAAGGTTGGAAGTAAAATGAAGAGCAAGAAAGAAGGACATGAGGCAAAGGAAGAATGATAATCCTGTTTTTTCATTACTGTCAAACCTCCATCTCATTATGGCTATGAAACAAAGAAAAATTCCCCTCTCTTCTTCAGGTGCAAGAAAATCCTGGAGTGTGGCATCATTCTTCTAAACTAAAGTAGGTTTGTAGGGTATCAGAATAAACCTCTCCATCATCAACACACAAACAGCACAGTAAAACAGTCTATACAATAGAATCATGTGCACTCTTTAATAGATCGGATGTCACTAAAACACCAAAGTCTGTTATTCAGAAAGAGTTTGGTTGTCACAATAATTGGCTGACATGTGTTAGAGCACTTTAACATACAGTCACCATGTTACAGTAAGCATCTACAGACTATTCAATGACAATTAAATATTAAGTGCATGCTAGTCATTACTATTACTTAGTGCTTACAGTAATTATTACACTATTAAATGGACACTAATGTAAGAGTGACCTGAATTAAGTGAATAATTCATTTAGTCTCCTAAAGCCACTCAGGTTATCAGTTAAGTGGGCTGTGTTTACAAAACAAAACTAAGTTTCATATGAACATTTTATTTAACGTATAAAAAAAATTAAAATGTTTGGTGTCAGTAACACTTTAGAAACACAAAGAAATTAATACTTTAATCCAACAAGGATGCATTAAATTGATCAAAAGTGACAGTAACAACATTTACAATGTTACAAAAAAAAAAGTCACAAAAATATTAAGCAGCACAACTGTTTTCAACATTGATAATAATAAGAAATGTTTCTTCAGCTGCCAATCAGCAAATTAGAATGATTTCTGTAATGTTATGTAATGAGTAATGATGCTGAAAAATTCAGCATTTTTAATAAATTACAATGTAAAATATATTAAAATACCTTAAACTGCAATATTTAACAATATTAGTGTATTTTTGATCAAATAAATGCAGCCTTAATAAGCATAAGAAAAGAGAGAGAAAAAAAAGAATACATTTCCCCCCCCCAATTTAAAACATTTATACTAGTGAAACTTACAGTCTCAGTGCAGTATGAAATGACACATATCAGGTAAAGAGCCATTAAATATCTTATGTTCACCTCTACGTCCTCAAAGCCTACAATCCTCACAACACACTAGCACACACTAAATTTGCACACATTTTGGGCATCAACTGTCTCCAACTGCTGTATTAAACACAATAAAGTTAATAAATAGTGCCAACAATGACACTAACAATAATGAAACTACAAAAGTATGTTCTTTTTATAATTTCTGCTATGCAAAGACAACTACACAGTTAAGACCAAAATCAGTACTCACTTTGCTCAGTTTGACAAAATTCAAAAACTCAATTCCAAAATTGTTTTCATTTTAGTTACCACATTTTGTCCTCGTTTGGTAAAGCAGTGAAGCACAAGTTAGCCATCATCTTGATCACTGATTTGACTCAAGTGGTGTTTTTGAGTGCTGACCTAATTAAACAATGTTAATCTGATTAGCCCAGTGACCTCTCCCCTACTGACCATCATACACACACTCACATCTTTAACAAACCCCCTGCGGCCACCACACTTGTTGATAGTCTGAAGAGTTCACCGCAAGCATAAAAGCACTCATGATCACTACAGGCCACACTCAAAACAAGCTGAAGACAAGAACGGACAAAGATTGCAGCTGTTGTTGCTGCTATTGTTCATTAAACATAACTTCAACAACATTTGTGCTTTCAGTGTGCTGGGTTTATACTCATGTGGACGTGCTGTGGTTCGCTAGACGTCTCTGTGGTGGATTAAATATTTAGGGTTTCTATGAAAAGAACTGAGGGCCTTGTTTTAGATGCCCTCCGACTTGGAACAAAGCGGAAATTCTGACTAATCCACTCATATAGCCAAAGGCACCTGCCTGTCAGCTCCTATTCTTCTTACAGCGTGCATGGAAAAAACAACACACAGACGCACACGCAAAAGTTTCCTTATTCATACAGATACACAAAACGATTTCATCTTAAAATGTTCTCTTAAAGGGAAAGTTCACCCCAAAATGAACATTCTGACATCATTTACTTACTCTTACGTCTTTCCAAAAACAAAACCAAGGTTCCAAAAGGTTTTTTTTCACAGCAATGCCATAGAAGAACCATTTTTGGGTCCCCAAAGAATCGTTTAGTGAACAGTTCTCAAAATAATCTTTTCCAATATAAAGAACAATTTGTGGAATGGAAAGATTCCATTAATGAAAATGTTCTTTGTGGAAGCACAGATGCCAATAAAGAGAGTGTATATGACTTGCTTTCTTCGGTACAAGACAAAACAAGATATTTGAAGCACACTTCTTTCCATAAATTGTCAACTGGGAGCCAAACTACATTGGACCCCATTGAATTTCATTGTATAGAAAAACCAACAAAGCACAGAGATCCACATAAGCATTACATCAAGGATAGTAAATAATGACAATTTTAATTTTTTTGGGGTAATCTATCCCTTTAAATTTAACACAATATACATATTTAAGCACATGCACACTATTTTTGTTCTTACACACACACCATAGATGCCAATAAAGATCCTTTATCTTAAGAGTGTATATGATTTCTCTGCAACACAAAACAAGATATTTGAAGCGCATTTTCCCCCATAAATTACCAACTGGTAGTCAAACACCATTGACTTTCATTGTATCTGCATAATAAACACTTATTTCAAACAGGTTCAAAATTACATCAAGGAGAGTAAATAAAGACAATTATCATTTTTGGGTAATCTACCCCTTTAAATATAAATTATAATGTTCCCTATCACAATATACACATTTAACCACTTTCACATACTATTTTTCTTCTCTCTCTCTCGCTCTCTCACACACACACACACACTGAGGGCTCACCGCGATCCGCAGCAGCGTCCCCTTCACTGATGCCCATCTGTCTTGCCGCCGGTCAATGACCAGGATGAAGCCGACCCCCGTTGAGCGGAGACTGAAAATCAGAGAGACACCATCACCATGGCAGGAAACGCACACACACACACACACAAATCATAAACATTGAGATACTGAAGATGTCACATACCCTAAAGTCATCATTAAGCAGTTTTCTACTAACTAACCAACATCAGACTGACAAAGTAACCAGCACACGGTGCATTGCAAACCATTATTTTATCCACACATACACATCTGCATTTGCCCCGACAGACAAGATGAATGCATAACATGTCCAAATGCAAATTAAAACCCACAGACGTACGTTGAAATGCACTAGCCCAGAATGCAATCGTGGTAACGTAGCGCAGAGATGCTGAGCTGGTTGCTATGTCCATCACCGTACAAAACGGCAGCTCTCTGCACCAGCAGTATCAAGCTGTTTTATGATGACTGAGGCAGCAGAAAAATCCAATTACATACTCCTGATATTAAAAAACAAACAAAGCATGAATGTGCAGAATCCACCCCGAATGCTGATATTCCAGGCGTCCTTCAGCAGATTTCAGTGTACACAGATGGCTTCCCCTCCGTTTCTTTCTTCCCTTCAATGCACCTTTGCTTACAGCCCCTCTGTTTATGGTTCCATTTGAATGAGTGCCACCGTAGGCACAGACTGGGAGAGCAGCTACATTTTGCCTCCCCCTCTACAGCGACCAATCGTGCAGCATCAGGTGCTCCCTCTCAACCAATCAGAGCTCAGGAGAGAGCTGACGGACAGCTGGGCTCTTGAACTGCTAATATGGAATGTGGGCGGGAGATAGGTGCTGATTGATAATGAAAGCTCCTCCTTCTAGAAACTGGCACTGCAGATACTTGTGTATCAAATCTGCCGCCATTACAGTGACACACAGATTGTGTGTCACTTTTTCTGGCTCCCGCCTTTTCCACCAAATTTCACACTCCCGTCCCTTTTCTCTGCTCTCAATCCCACCTCCTATTCCCCCCTCTCAGCCTCCGGCTGTTTTTCTCAGGAATGTTTGTTCTCCGCTCCTTTCACATCGGAGGGCAGGAGGAGGAAGCAAAGGAGAGCGATGCAGGGGTCTTATCAGCTGACAAAGCCCTGGTGCAGATCTGCATTGACACATTGACTAATGACCTTGAATGTTCATCAGTAATAAAGATAAAAAATCTGATTACAATCATCACTGCAATTTTAACCTTCCATTCAAAGCCATCGGGTGGTTCACTACACATGATTTATGGTCATACTGGTGCTTAGTCTAATAAAGTTTTTAATTATTGTTCTCTGTTGTTAGTGCATTGTGTTAAGACTGCAAAGTAATATTTAAAATTTTTCCATATACTAGATGGGATGAAGATTTATTTAATACAGCACATTTGCATTTTCACTGTTACAAAAACATAACCTCAGGATATTTGTGTTTGACTGTAAATTGCAAATATTTAATAATATTACATTTAACATTGTAGATGTTTTATTAGAAACCACAAAACAAATTCAGGACCACGTCTTGCTTACAAATGAATCTTTGAATAATGATTTCAAATTTTACAAACACATATTGAGGTCATATTTCACTCAATACCTATCCATCCATCCATCCATCCATCCATTCATCCATCTATTAATCTTAATTCTAGGTAGTTTTTACATTTTTATTTTATTATATATTTTTACTTTGCATTACAGTATGAGAATTAGTTTTCATTATAAGAATTTGAATTTTGTGGCTAAATGTACTTAATGTCACAATGCAAAATATCTTTATGGTTTTAAGCAAAGTAGTATAGTAATTCTCCCATTTCTTTTTCTTTTGTGTTATAATATGACTAGGACACATTCTTAAGGGGGTTTCATGACTTTCGCCCCTTTAGTCCATGAGCTGCTGTATTTTGCTCCTGAACTCCTTTCATTTACCAAATCAGAACTAAATTAAAACCCCATCAGCCATTTTCAGCATGAAGAAATCTATCTAATTACTCAATCACCCCCTCTCTCTCGGTTTCTCATGGGAATAATGTGGAAACAAGAGGTGGAGAGAGTGTGTGTGATGGAAAGGACCAGAATCCCACTTTCATTAGAATATTAACAAGGGCTGTTCAATTAAAGAGGATTTCACAGGATCAGCAAATACACCAATGCACCAGTGAACTTTCACAGGGATTAACATAAAAAAAATTAAATGATATACATGCAAAGAACATCTCTAGGTTATTTATTGATATGAAGGCATCTTCGGGTCAATAATAATGTACTTCCCTGAGAAAATCATGTATTCAAATTACTCACAAACTAAGAATGCATATGTAAAACAAGGGGCATTAGGATCACCTTGTTAATCATGTACATAATTACACATTCTAATTTAATATGTATGATGAATATTAATGAGGTAGCAGTCACACACACACACACACACACACACACACACACACAAGCAAGCAGGCAGTCATGACTCAAATTCATTGAATTGCAAACAGCATGATGTGCTGCAATGGGAAAGCATTAGAGTGCCCTCTACGGTCCAATTCAAGAAATAAAACAACCCCACCAAAAATATTTCTCATCTACCAGTAGTTTATCATCAACAGTGCAGTGATGTGACTAAATAAAGATGATGTCATCATAAATCAAATACATACGATGTTTTCTATTGTTAAACAAAAATAGTTTCAGATAGGCTTTACTAAGTGTTACCACATTTTTTGACCAATGAACTTTCATGACATTTCCAGTCACTCATCAACGCTGGATTTTAAATCATGTTACAGAGATTGGAGTGTATTTATATGTCAGGATTAGTGCTATAAAACGATTAATCGCATCCAAAATAACGGTTTTTGTTTACATAATATATGGGTGTATTGTGTATATTTATTATGTATATACTGTATAAATACACACACATACAGCATATACTTTATATTGTGTATTTACATGTATATATTTATATTCATATAATTTATATATTTAATATATAAATGTACAATTTTTCATAAATATATACATGCATGTGTTTATTTATATTTACATAATAAATATACAAAGTACACACACATATATTATGTAAACAAAAACTATTTTTGGAATGCGATTAATCGTTTGACAGCACTAGTCAGGATGCAATTTTTGGAATTAATAGATTGAATTACACGTTTCCAATAACAGCATCAATGGACAGACTGATGTTATCACACCGGTTTGCATGCACATCTACTTTGTAAGCACACACAAAAAGCATCTAGCCAATAAATAAGGACTTTTCCAGGTTTGGGAGAAAAACATTTTCAAATGCCCTGATCAAAGACCCTGGTTACTTTTTTTTTTTTTTTAAGTGCTGGTAATGACTGATCCTTCCACCTCCCATTTTCTCACCTGGGAATGCTAGTCAGGTACGTCAGGACGTTGAGAAACTCCTGTTCCTCCAGCTCACCAAACGCCGGGTACTCTGGGAATATAATGATGGGGCTGCCATTCGGTCCTCGGCCACCTGGAAATGCAGATTTGGAAGAAGGCAGCTGTTAGCAATTCTGTTTAAGATGCAGTATGAAAACGAATCACAATTTTATTCTGTTAAGCCCTGTGATGCATATAAGTTATGAAACCCTGCATATTCAGAGGGAGAATTGTCTATAACCAGTGACCTTGAAGCTGCAGTAAACTCCTGAACTAATCTGAAATAGTTTACAGTCAGACTGATCAGGAAATATAATAATCCAGCAGCACTTCTGCATTTAAAAAGTCTTCTACCCACAAGAGGGCACTTCTACAGCTTCCCATTTACAGCTTACACCGAGAAAGACAGAGACTGCGTACATTCACAGAAGAATGATTGTAGCTATTACCAACTGCATAGATGCATCAAGGACATGAGGCAAAATCAAGGGCACAATGCAACGGCATGAGGACAAAACCTTCAAATCTCCTCTTTTCCTGTCATTGAGCTTTGCCTTACAAATACAGATGAGACCATTCGAAAACACAGAGAGATAAACATCATATTAATCATTACTGGGGCTACAGATATAGTCTGTGTGTGAGTGAGAAAGAGAAAGACAGAAAGGGAAAGAGGAAGAAGGACATGTTTGGTGCAGTGACAGAGGTCATGTGACCGTGTGTGTATTTGGATGCTACGACACTCTGTGATTAATAGAGCAGGACGGATCCACTGCAGAGCTCACTCATATTAACACCTCTATGACTGTCACTGTCACACACACACACACACACACACACACACACAAGATGAAAAGGACACTGCTGTTGCATTTGTAACCATCAGTAGGGCAAACCCAAAGAGCTCCAGTCCATCTGGACCAGGTGAGAGAGAGAGAGAGAGAGAGAGAGAGAGAGAGAGAGAGAGAGAGAGAGAGAGAGAGAGAGAGAGAGAGAGAGAGAGAGAGAGAGAGAGAGAGAGAGAGAGAGAGAGAGAGAGAGAGAGAGAGAGAGAGAGAGAGAGAGAGAGAGAGAGGGTCACTCTGCAACATTATACTACAACATGCAATCCAAAAGGTGAAGAGTCATTCATCATCTTCAACAAACAGACACACCATACAAAAAAAAAAAGATTTAAATTAATTTGAATATAGTAAAATTTAGTATATTAGAGTTGACTTGAGCATAAAAGGGTAGAATAGGGATTTAGTAGAATTGAGTATATTAGAGTTAAACAGAAGAATGGAGTATAAGAGAAGAACAAGAGTAGAGTACAATGGAGTGTAAACATGTAGAACAGAGCAATACAGTTGAGTAGAATGGAATATAACAGAGTAAAATATAGCAAAATAGAGTACACTAGAGCTGAATAGAGTAGAATGGCAGTATATGGGTAGAACAGTAGAATGAAGTAGAATATAGGATAATGGAGTATATTAGAGTTGAACAGTAAAAACAGCAGTAGAATAGTAGAATGAAGCAAAACATTGTTAAATACAGAAGAATAGAGCTGAATGGTATAAACTAAATTAACAGACGGGAAATAGAATAGAATGTAGTAGAAAAAAAGTACAATCAGAACACAAATACAGACCCAAGAAATCTAGAACATGGACAACATTAACAGAAATGAGATAAAAACACTCCACCAAGGGCTTTCATCCCAATCTCACCAACTGGGTGACTTTAGTTTCCGGTGTTTCCATCAGACACACACACACACACACCCTGTATGATAATGATAATATCAGACACAGGCCTCTGCAGCCATCTGGGAGGGAAAAAAGTAGGACCAGAAAAGAAAATAAGACTAAAAGAGCAAAAAGGAAATGAAAACATGAAAAAAACAGAAGGAGCGTCTAGCAGTGGAGGTCTGTCATTAAATCTAGGTGGAGAACTGGGGCATGAGACCAGAGCAACATGTTCAACATGGCAACAAACACACAGAAATAAAATCAGTGCATATGCTACATGGACATACATACACACACAATGCATAAGCAATCGCTCAATTATTCATGTGGCACTAAATAGTGAATGCTCTATACTGGGATGAAGCTAACACAAATGAGGGAGCAAATCTTTGAAGCAAAAACTATTTGGACAATATTTGAAGCTTTCCATATTGCAAGAAGTGCAATGAGTACATCAGCTATACTCTATAAATGCTTTTTATAGAGTAACACATTTTTCCCCAAAAAAGGGAAACAAATTGTCCACTAAAAATTCAGACAACAGAATAAAATGGGCATCACTCCACATCGTGTCATACAAAATTGGGAATAGGAAGCAGTTTTTTTGAAGTCACAAGGCCATCAGTTAACAGAAACCAGAAGTGCAATGCTAATCTTTTTTTTCTTTTTATTTGAATATCCTTGTTTCTTCAATGATGCAACTTGGCTGTTCACTCTTCTAGCAGTATTGTTGTAAATGTTTCATGGCATGTATAATGCATGAGTTCAGAGTTACGTTTGTAAATATTCAGAGACTCTCTGATGCAATGAAGGCATGAGTTGTTTTTTTTATAGAAAACCTGAATCCCAATCTAATCCTCTTATTCACTATAAAGCTCTTCTATAGACCTCACACACAGCCTAACTGTCAATCAAATATCCTCGCAAAGCACGTCAAGCGCATCGTCATGGCAACACTAAATAATTAAGAGGCTTCCTCCAGTCAGGTGTTATCCTGGGCAACCTGAGCCGAGCCCTAACTGGGTTATTTACGGAGACTGGAGAGAGTTTCTGGAGTGTTATTAAGTGACTGGGTGTTTATGTGGAATCTGTGCACGTTCTGAATGAATCTGCTGTTGACGCTGTGAAAGCAAACGTTTATACATAATCTGTCACATATTCACTTCTGACTCACACGGCACATGTGAAACAGGACAAATCATACTCATGATACTGTCAAAACGCTATACATATAGTTCATTAGATCAGTGATTAAGTGAGGTATTCACTTCCTGTAGCGGACACATTTGCACTAGAAACAGCGGAGTGAATGAGAATGTCAGCATTGAGTTTTTACATGCACTTTTTTTTTTTACACAATTACGCTTAATAACATGGAACTACAGGAAGTGAATACATTTTAACATTGAACATGCATACTGTTTTTCAAAAATTTGGGGTCAGTATGATTTTAAATTAATACCTTTATTCTGCAAGGATGCATTAAATTGACCAAAAGCAAAAGTAAAACATTTAATAATGTTACAACAGATTTATATTTCAAATATTTTTTAAGGAATCCTGAAAAAAAATGTATCACAGTTTCCACAAAATTATTAAGCAGCACAACTGTTTTCAATATTGATAAGCAGAAGCAAATCAGTATATTAGACTGATTTCTGAAGGATCATGATGCTAAAAAATAAAGCTTTGCATCACAGGAATAAATTACATTTTAAAATATATTAAATTAGAAACCAAGTATTTTGAATTGTAATAATATTACTATTTTTACGGTGTTTTTGCTCAAATAAATGCAACCTTGGTAAAGATATGAGACTTCTTTCCAACACGGGGGAAAAAAAGTTATGTAAATGCATAAAATTGTGTTCTTCACGTAAAGGTGATAATGACGTCCTAATTATGTTTTGTTGTACATCTAAACTTATTTAATGATGATCAATCTGATGAAGCTTTCAGAATCTCTCATAGTGAGCACAGTCTTTATTGGCAAAGCATTCTGGGATTGATTGTGTAGGAGACTCACCTGACAGGAAGGCGAATTGTTTCCTGAGGTCTGGGCTGATGTCTGCAGCATACAGAGGACTGCTCTCCTGCTGCATAATCTCATCTGTTTGAGAAACAGAGATTTAGTTAATAAACATTTTACCATAAATAAGCAAAAAAAAATGTGTTTCCCATGTTAATGTTTATGGTTATACCACACAATTTAATTGACACACAGTGACACATATGTGCTTCTAGGTTATGGTGCAGATGGCATGGTTCTGATCAGAGTCTGAGAAGAGCAGCTGGATGAATGGATGTAGATGAGATTGGATGGAAGAGTGTTTGAATGCATTTAAGATGGAAGAGAAGTTGGTTGGATGGATGGAGACGAGAAGGTGAAAACAGAGAAAAGAGGAAGATAAAGTATTTTCTCAGTGCATCCGGAGATGATGGATTATTGTAAGCAGCTTTTGAGAGTCTTCAGCCGCTGCGGTGTGTGTATGAGTCACTGCTGTGGTGCAGCACATGTCTCTCACGCTCAGAGCCAGACTATATGACTTTTAGATATGTTCTCATGGTGCAGGTCAGAATCTGAACACATGTTGGTCTGAATAAAGGTGAATCAGCCCACTGTGAACAGATGAATCCAAAACAAACCCAGAACACATGATCCACCATGACAAATGTCTGGCACAGTGCCTATCAGCAAGGATAAAGCAACAGTTGGAAACAGCCATACATACTTTCATCTGTCTTTCCTGCTGTTACCTAGATGCTTGGGACCTTAAGAAATCTGAATTAGAGCTCTTGAACTCAGCAAGAGCTGAGTATTTAAGTAGGTCACAGATAAACATTCAACTCACAGTACTGTGAGTGGGCTTACGGATTTCATCATTAAATTTATTTTTCCATTAGTTTTGCTGCAGAAGCTTTATAGAAACTCATTGGACTGTAGGTTTGTACTGTACAAATGTTAGAAAGTAAACAAGACAAATTCTGATAAAATCCCCCCATCTGGGTACCAACAGAAGACCACATTCATCTGTGCAAAAGACCATCTGGTTCGTCAACATGCAGGGTAGGATGGCTTTTGCTGCTCTAGCCACACCTGTGGCTTTTGCCATGCCATGCCTGCAATTCAATTCAATTCGATTCGATTAAAAAACAAAACAGATGAAACAAACACCAAACAAAATTAAATTAAACAAAACAGAAACAAAACAAATGAAACTAACTAAAACCAAACAAAAAAAACCAAATCAAACAAATAATCAAAAGCAAACTAAAAAAACAAAAACCAAACCAAACAAAAGCAAATGAAGCAACACAACACAACAAATGAAACATGAAAGAAAACGAGCAAAACATACAACAAACAAAACCAAACCAAACAAAAGCAAATCAACAAAACAAATAAAATGAACAAAACAGAACAAATGCAATTACTACAATATCAAGCAAAACAAATGAAATAAAACAATAACAAAAAAGCAAACAACTCAAAACAAACAGAATAAAACAAAACAAAACACAACAAACAAATGATTTTGAACTTGTAAAAAATGTATCATGTATCATGGTATCACAGGTCAAAACATGAAATTAATTAAAATAATATATATTATAAAAAATTCATAAGTATTTAAAGCATTCATTTTAATTAAATTATTCAATGTTACTATAATTAATCTTAAATCTAACATTGCAATTCCAAATGAAAGTAACAAATGTTTTATTTGCTTCCCAAAACCCATTTTTACTCACATCTGACACTTGCCATGTGTTAATTTTGGGCTGTGATGCACTCTACCCATCAACACTCTCATCCTTACTGTAATTTCTATTACAAGTTACTTTTGATTATAATGTTATGCTATATTGTCTATAAGAATCAGCACATTTGACAAAGCGATAAACTAATCTAATCTCCTCACACAGGAAATGCCCTTCTTTGAAAGCTGTGGAGTACAGTGGAGAAGCCTTTAGGAGAAGATAAGGCCTCTTTGAAGTCAGATGGACAGTGACGTAAGACCTATTACAACATTACAGAAAAACACTCTGGCTGCTCACCCTGTTATTAAGTTTCTGTAAAGTTCAATGATATTGTGCATGCTCTTTAAATAAAGGTTCAGCATTTCTCAGAGCCTTCAATTGTTGGCCCATATAAGCACACTACCATGAACTTTAAAGTTCAGCCCCCAAAAGGTCAATGACTTGCTATACTGATCAACTGATCAAAACACTCCTCTTCCTTTCCCACCGCTCCACTCCCGACGTCACTGATCACAGACGAGCACCTGTTTTCACCGTTCCCAACACCCCGCCATGGCCACGATGAGCAAAAGACAGATGCTTGCAGATAAAGCGAGAGCTGTTAATCCTTTATCTACCCTGGTAACACAGACAGGGAGCTGGTAAAAGTCTGGCATGTTGCACTGATCGCAGACCACATTTAGATTAAGATCACTGTAGGATTTCTGATCTCAGTGACCCTCAGTAAGAGTGTCGCGTGACTTCAGAGACAGCTGCCACAGCCCAGGTAAAAACTGAGCTTGTGAGGTTAAGCGAAGATTCTGGCACTGAAAGATTTGCAGTTAAGCTTTAGAGACATTCAGGTAAAGGATATTTGTACTACTAAAGTTCATATATTCATAATTTGTTGCTTCAGGCTATAAGGGTTCATTCTACAGGTTCTCCAACATCACAAAGATACCATTTGATAGGAGCTAAATAATAAAAATAGACTGACTTAAAAAAACCACAAAAAAACCCCCCCAAAAAAACAAACAAGTCGAGGGAATTTATGGCCAGGCACTCCATGACAAGTTCCTCTGTGTTCCAAATTGGATTGTATTTCAAACACTATTATGCATTTAAGCAATTAGGTATGAGAGGCATTACATTGTGAATGTAGTCACGACTACAGGGCACATGACACAGACACAGAGCAATGCCAGATACCCCTTCATCTGTGAAAATATCCACAGTAAAGAACAAACTCAAATGCCTTACAGATTTTTTTTACAGTTTTAAAACTAGCAAGTAAGCAGCAAATACACACACATCCAGAGTTGGGTAGATTACTTACTAATTACTTACAAAACTTGCTCTCGTCTGAAAAGAGGACTTTGGACCACTGGGCGACCCAAATTTCTATCAATTTTACTGGTAGTCCACTGTATGAAGAAATTTTGGGTATGATATGTCACAGTTCACTTTATTTTGCTAACCTCACTTACATAAATGAACTATAGTGTCCTGCACCCACTAGTTAAAAGATATCAAAAATGATATCTGGTCTCTGAATCATTTTTGGTTTCACTGTATATCCTTCGGTTATTTTCACACTTAATTATGTCCATTAAAATGTATTTTACAAGTTTTTGTTACTTTCACTGTTCATTTTTTTGCTCTATGGTACATCATCTTTAATTTAATAGCATTAGAGCTGCTCCACTGCAGCGGCTTAGTACTGTAATCATGCGCTTTGCTGTAATAATGCAGGGAACCACTCATTATAAATCTCCTAACTGATATTTTCAGAAATAGAAGTTGCATTTTTTCATCTGAAACGTGCTGCGATTTATATTCCAAAACCACTCATATAATGCAGAAATGCTCATGAAGCAAGCAAAACACGCGCAACACGTGCAGGTATTTGTACTGATGCAGAATGAGAGGGACAAGTAGTACAGCCTAGCGCATTTCACACCGGCTGTTAGTTTCACTTTCGCCAGAAAGTCGTGTATGCCTAAGGTTGAAAATAAATTATGTTTATAGTGAATGCCCCATGAATGGTTTTATTTTTACGAGTTAGTTTTAATCCAAATGATGCGTGTGCTAAGTGAGTGAACATCAAAGATCACACAACAGAATTGCGCGGGCGCTCTCTCTCTCTCTCCCTACCTACCGTTAAGTAACTTGTGCATTGCTTTAATTCCTTGTTTTTGACACATCCGACCGAACTACAAACTTTCCAGTGATGTCTGTGAGAAAGCAAGGTATGTTCACTCGACAAGCTCGTGCATCTGCGCCGCCGCGTGCTCAATCCACTCAGCATGCTTTGTTTATCAACTTGCGCACATCAGCAATACTGGCGTTAATACTGAATGTTTAACATTATATTCATTGCATACATATACTTCGAAGTAGTCCTTAACTCCTTTCTGCTGTATGTTGTCGGTGTTTCTTTATTTGAATATGGCGCTTATCACATGCTGTGTGGTATCGGCGTTTGGTATCGGGGCATCAAGGTATGTTCACTCGACAAGCTCGTGCATCTGCGCCGCCGCGTGCTCAATCCACTCAGCATGCTTTGTTTATCAACTTGCGCACATCAGCAATACTGGCGTTAATACTGAATGTTTAACATTATATTCATTGCATACATATACTTCGAAGTAGTCCTTAACTCCTTTCTGCTGTATGTTGTCGGTGTTTCTTTATTTGAATATGGCGCTTATCACATGCTGTGTGGTATCGGCGTTTGGTATCGGGGCATTTTAACGAGTACGAGTACAGGAGACCAGTATCGGCCCGATACCGATACCAGTATGCATCCCTAATATATATATATATATATATATATATATATAGTAAAATGTAAAGTGTGTGTATTTACACAGTGCACAACATAAATGAGTACACCCCCTCCGATTAAATATAAAAGATGTATTTTCTTAATGATCACTAATATAATTCATAGAAAGATGGCAAAATTGAAATGTATTAAACATTCTTAATAAAAACAGAGAAATATATGCCATTAATATCTGGAAAATAAGAAACTTAGCCAATTTTTGAAGGATTGCAGAATTGAGTGCAACCTAGATTTAATTCAACCAAGTGTAATATTCTAGAACTTAATATGTCCTCCATAACTTTAAGTACACTGCTCTGACACTTCTTGGCACTGAGTGTACAAGTTCATGACAAATTTTCACATCTGTGCTGTTTAACTCCTGGAGGACGACCTCCTTGAATGCCCTGGTCTTTAATGGGGAGTGTTGCTCAGCTCGTCTCTACGGTATCTCTCACAGCAGCTCAAGAGTGTTAAGATTGAGTGAAATACATGTCCACTGAAGGATTTTCAACTCAGGAGAATGAATATCTTCATTGTCATGTTAAAAAAATGCCCAACAATGCAGGGAAGGAGAAGAGGGTAGCATCTTCAGTTTCAGGTTTTTGTATTACATCACTCAGTGGTGTGTGAATTCATGACAGCGTTGATAAAGTACAACTCCCTCACACCTTAAGCACTCATACATCCCTATAGAAGAGCTTTACTACCACTGAATGTCACTATGGGAACCAGGCACTTCTCTCTGTACTCCTCCTCTAGCAACACAAGAACATTTTGGATGCTGTTAGATCCGAAATGATTGAATTGCTCTCATGAGACCAGAGTATGGATTCCCAGAAGTCTATATTTTGTAAATATGGGCCTTGGAACAAGCTAAATGAGTTTATGGTGCTTTGGCTACAGTTGGTAGTTCTGGTGTGGATAAACAACCATGCATGTCACTTCTGCATGCTGCATCTTACTCTGCGAGATAAAATGTCACTCTTTTCACAGCTTTTGCCGGCTCTGAGACACTTTCACAGTGTTTCTCCTGCTCTTTTTCTAGCAAAAACTCACTCATCACTAAATGAAAGCTTAAAGTGAAAACCTGATTATTTCAGGGGCCTTTTCACAAGTCCATGGTTTTTTTTTATTTCTGTGTTACTTTAGCTATATTTTCACACTTAAAACAATAATTTGGTATTCCTCTTGTACCATTGTCCTCTTTTATGCTAAGAAATAAATCTCTTGACAGTTCTCTCTCAAGTGGTTTCATTGTTGTCAGCATAAAGTCCGAGTATGATTCAGTGGACCATATAACACTTAATTATCAAGAAATGACTTGCCTTTAACAGTTTTGGTTCAACATACTTACCTGTTGATCAATACTTGCCTTAACCTTACACCAGAATTATTATTATTTTTAAAAAAAAATTTTAATTTTTTTTATTGTTTTGTAACTTTCAGGAGGGTGTACACAACATTTTATCACTTTGATAAGAA
>NW_015505929.1:498458-533433 GCF_001515645.1 Sinocyclocheilus grahami
ATATATATATATATATATATATATATATATATATATATATATATATATATATATATATATATATATATATATATATACACACACACACATACACACACTTTTTATTTATTTATATTTTTTAATTTAAAAAGTTTGGGATCAGTAAGATTTAGAAATGAGTAATTTTACTTTGTTACAAAAGATTTATTATTTCAAATAAATGCTGTTCTTTTGAACTTTCCATTCAAATCCTGTTAAATATCAGTCTCCACAAATAGCATAAAAAAATAAGCGAATTTGCTTTAACATTAAAATAGTTGCTTAAAATATTTGCCGTTACAGGAGGAATAAATTACATTAAAAAAAAAACTTTAAAATCGAAAACTAATATTTTAAATATTTTTTTCCCCATATATTAAATAAATGGCATCTTGGAGAGCATAACAGATTTTTCAAAAACATTTGAAAAATCTTAAATTCCAAATTTTTGGACTGTAGTGTATCAGGAATTTTATAGACCTCCTTGTTACTGACCAATTAGAACACAGGGCAGAAATACACATTTTTCAAAAGTCTTTTGAGAATTACAGATTTTGAAGAACGGATGTTAAACATTTGGGTCAAATGTTCTTGTACACAAGCCAAAACAGCCTTCAACAAAAACAACTAAATAAAGAAGTCATTTTGTGATTTTATCCTCTATATCCAATCACCGGAAGGTCTCTCATTTACATTGATCCCATCACTCCTGTTAAACAATACCAGGCCGTTGAGATCGAGGGGGGATGCGTTTAGTCTTGTCACTGTCGCCTCAGCTGGGCTCATGAAAAAGAGGCTTGAGCAACGTCCAACGTTTCATTCACCATCTCATCTCTTGGTGTTTAATCAACAAAGCTACGGCACAGAGCCTCCACTCAATACAAAACATCCTCTCACACATCCGCAAAACCAAAGCAGCAATAACAGGGCTACAGAAACTGCCCAGGGCCCTGCACGGTCGCCAAGAACGCCAACCGCACATTGACAAAGCGATTCAGCATCGGAGCCCGGGGTGCTGTATTCAGAAGAACCGGGGGAAGGGCAGATGCTCTCATTTTAATGCCATTCAACGCATAGACGAGTATTCTTTACAAGGCCTTACATTTTTAATGCCACTCGGATGGGTTGAGCCGTGACCGCTACCTCAATGTGATTGAAGATCTGGGTTTGGACTGTAGCCTAAAAGATCCCAGTAATAAAAGACTCATCTTCATCTCAGGAAACTGCTAGCTGTCTTTTGTTCAATTATTTTGTTAGTTCACAAAAGTATAACAACAGATTGCCTTGTTGTAATGATATTTGTGACCCTGGACCACAAAACCAGTCATAAGGGTTAATATTGAATTTATTCATCATCTGAAAGCTGAATAAATAAGCTTATATGACAATATTTGGCCGAGATACAACTATTTGAATATCTGGAATCTGAGGGTGCAGATCTAAATACTGAGAAAATCACCTTTAAAGTTGTCAAAATGAAGTTCTTAGCAATGCATATTACTAATCAAAAATTAAGTTTTTATATATTTACGGTCGGAAATTTACAAAATATCTTCATGGAACATGATCTTTACTTAATATCCTAATGATTTTTGGCATAAAAGAAAAATTTGTAATTTTGACCCATACAATGTTTTTTTGGCTATTGCTACAAATATACCCCAGCGACTTAAGACTTTTGTAGTCCAGGGTCACATTTAAGCTGTACTATGCCTTTATTGGGGCAAAATTGTATTTATACCGGAATCACAGTTGCAGAAATTATTCACGAACCCAAATATTACTTTGACAATTTGCTAATAAAAAAATAAATAAAAAAAACACACACCATGTGCCCAACTACTTAAAAACAAGACTCGTATTTGTAACTATTGTATTTTTTGTTACATTTAAAAAATAAAACATTTATAAAGTAATGATTCATATTTAAATTTTTTCTTTAATTTAACAAAAGTGCTGATTATGTAACGTTACATGCAACACTGGTCTTATCTCACCAACACCCTGATACTCTAATATATTGTAGTTTGTGATAAGCAGGATCCAAATTCTTCGCTATTACGTAAGATTCAGCTATTTAAAAATAATTGCAATTATGAGCCTCAAGATCTCACTTCTCTTGGAACTCTGTTTCCTGGTGCAGGAGAACAAGGACAACATGTTTTCCGTGTCTCTGCGGTTGTGTCCACTCTCTGCATTATTTACAGGAGAGTGTTGGATACAGTGGCTTAAAACCTCAGCAATGCACTAACAGCTCAGATGGAAAAACAAGATACATGCCAATGCACAGACACATACACACTCAATGTTAACATGTAAGGAAAACATCCTCTTTGTTCTTCATGTCTGTGCAAGCAGCCCAGGTTAAAGGCATGTTGCCGTTTTTGTTAAAGACCTCTTCGGCTGTGTCAAGTCCGAGCCTGTCTGAACTACAAAGAACTAGTCCAGGTTAAAACACACAGGAGTGCAATATAAACCATTACTGCTACACTAGACAGTGAAGGCCAGGCAGCAAAGCCAGGAGAGTCACTTACTTACACACGCACACACACACACACACACACACACAGTAAGCATGACATCTTCCTTTACACAGGAATCCCACCCATATCTCATTGTAATTTCCATAATAACTACATGCTTTATGCACTCTAAACAAAAAGAAGTATACAATACTTCTTATGAGAATATACAATGAATGTTCCAGAACAACAGTTAAAAACATAGAACTAAGCCACATGTTATTAGTCAATTCATCCATTGTCCATATTACTTTTGCATTTAAGTCATACAATAGATCAAATACTACTGACTTTCATTACATGGACTAAACCAGTTGAAACTTATTTTGCATGTACTGTTCTTTTAAGATAATTAATCAGACTCTGGGATCAAACATCGATCTGTATTCGCAAAGCTCAGATCCTTAACCATAAAGCCACATTATTAAAATAGTGTTTTATACAAAACAGATTGTTCTGTAGCAAAGCAGCTTCACAGAAATAAACAGGAAAATAACAATGTTGCAAAATTCATCTGTTAGCCTGTAAATTGACTTTAATTTAAAATAACTATAAAGCAACTCTAGAGAAGACAATTCATTATTTAGTTCAATGTTATTCAAATTAGTTCAATAACAGGATAAAAGTGTTGTAAAGTTTATGAGTTACAAAACATTCAATTTAGCTATAAAGCAGTTCCACAGAACACAATAATACCATTAAGCCACAACATACACATGGATTGCTTCTCTGATCTTCATCACACAAAACTACGCACCAGCTCATTATTTACACACTCACAACACACACAAACAACTTAACGAATAAACTCCCAAATGGCTTATTAACATTGCACATGGTTGAGTGTCATGAGGGCGCTGTAACCGTGTGTGTGTGTGTGTGTGTGTGTGTGTGTGAGAGGTACGCAGACATGTGGTCTGGCTCCAGCTATATGGACAAATGTGAACAGTGCCATATCAATTATACAATCACACCAACTGCTAACTAAAAGGCCAGCTGTGTGTGTGTGTGCGCGTTCTATCAGAGTAGACTGTGTGTGTTCATGCACTAACATTTGATATCTTATCTGCGCTTTACAGAATCTCCATCTGTTAGGCTGGAAGAATACAAATCAGAAACAAGCACAAGCACACACACACACACACACAGCCCCCTACTCCAGTAACAAACGGGCAACAAGTGGGTCAAATTCTCTACATTCCAGTGCCCATCTTTTTAACAGTTTAACTGAATGTATATCAGATTATTGTGGTCTGAAACAGAACAAAAATAAAATGAGGCCACTAAAGTTCAGAGACTTTCTTTAAAAGAGTCTTTAAAAACACGCTGATCAGATCCTCTGAATTGTATAACTGCAGTGTGTTACTGATTATGGGGTATGATTTTACAATCTTCTATTTTCAATCTCAGTGATGATATCGAAGAGTAAAACGTTTCTGGACTTGGTGCCCAGCAAAACCACAGTAGTTGGACACACAAGACAACAACTACACCAGACGTATATAGACAGATGGTTACTAAATAATCATAGGGAGTAAAATTGTTATGACAACCCCTGTGAAGTCAACCAGAAGAGTGAGAAAATATAATGTAAACTGGTGCAAACACTGCAAAAATGTCACAAATATTAGAAGTGTTTGCAAGCAAAACTATTACAGCTCATACGGTTAACCCTATTGCAAGTACACTACAAAAGTGGTTTAATTATTAATATTTAGCAAGGATGCATTAAGCACAAAAACGGTTTTCAACATCAATGATAAATGCTTCTTAAGCAGCAAATCAGCATATCAAAATGATTTCTGAAGGATCATGTGATACTGAAGACTGGAGTAATGATGTTGAAAATTCAGCTTTGCATAACAGGAATAAATTACATTTTATAATATATTCAAACACTAACGGTAATAAAAATGGTGTAACCAGTCCTACGCCAATTTTGTTATGATGTCTCATATTGTGGGTGAGCTGTTACTTAAAAAGCTATTTTGAAAGGAGGACCCATGCCATATGTAGGTACCAGTGTGAGCTCTTTTGATTTGGGCAACCACCCAGAACACCCTAGCAACTGCACAGCAACATGCTAAAAATCTCTCACCTTAGCAACTGCATAGGAATGCCCTGGCTTCGATCCACAACAGCCTGACAATTGTGACGGCAAATTTTGCTTGGGCAAACACCATTCAAATTTCATTCAGAAAAAGTTCAAAATATCGATTTAAAAAATAATAAAAGAACACACTTAATATCATATATCAAATCATACACACTCTGCCAAAAGATATAGCTTTATGCACATAAATCCGCTATTATAGAAAGTCACACCCCACATACTCGTAATAGCAGACATACAGTGTGTTCTTGGATGCCACCCTACAAATAGTAAAGCAAGTAGCCTACACTTTGCAGCACTCAGGTATATCTGTTGTAGTTTGACCCTTATTAAAGCTGCTTTCAGTTCTTTCAGCAACATAAAAGCAAAGCTCAGCTAAATGAAACTCATATTTCAGCATCTGATTCAGCACCTAACATTTTCCATTCACACTAAACTCAATTCAATTGACAGTGTCTTATACGGTCTAGCCCGAGGTCATAGTTAAACTGACAGCACACCAGTCTAGATTTAATAAGCAAATATCTTCCGATGTGCCATTACTTGCATACACAGTGAACTTTTGGGTCCATAATGAGCTTTCACAGCTAAGACAGAACTCTGATCACTGCGCATATTGACAGGCTTGAAGCAAAGCTTTGAATGTGAAACAACCCATTGGTGCCAGTCCAACTGGCTTCTGGAAGTTGGCATAAAACCAGACTGGTGCCAAAAGTCGCCCATATGAGCATGGGTGAAACTGTTACAAACCGTTGACCAACAAACAATATGCTTCTCACGATCTGAGAGTGCAAAAAAGGAGGGGGGGAGTTTACGTTCAAATTCAGGTTCGCATTTTAACTTGAAAAATCAATGAATTGTGGGAAAGTTTAACATATAACCAAACACAGATTTCAGATCACAGCATTGTGACACACTTTTACAATAAGAACAGTATGATAAATGGAAATCTACTCCTGAATTTAAATATCAAGACCATAAAAACTTAAAACATACCAATTAAAAAGCTGAAATCTACATACAAAACATAATCAGAACAGGGATGTTTTAACCCAAAAGGCTACTAATTAAAAGTGCTCTTCTGCCATAGAAGAACCATTTTGGGTTCCCCAAAGAACCTTTCAATGAACAGTTCTTAAAAGAACATTTTCCTTAGTGTGAAGAACATAAAAAACTAAAGAAGCTTTTTCCATTATGAAGAACCTTTTGTGGAATGGAAAGGTTCTATGGATGTTAAAGGTTCTTCTTGGAACCACCAATGTCAATAAAGAACCTTTATTTTTGAGAATCGACGTGAAGTTAATTTCCTGAGTTTATTGAATTCTGTATATGAATACATTTAACAAACATAAATACACCAGAAAAGCCCAGAAAAACAAAACAGCACTTCAAACTGGACACATTGGACCTGGTTCGATAGATTTACCCGTTTAGTCTCCTACCTGTCACCACTTTCAGTTGCAGCCATAGTCTGGTAATGTCCTGGCAGAGCAGGGACACTCGGTTGAGCTCCATCCTGCTCAGAGTGCACCTTTCCCGGCCACCCTCCTGTCTCAGGTACCTCTATCTCTGGGGCTTCATCCTCCTGCAGGACTCACGTAAGCTGCCACGCATAACTATCCGTCAGCGCACTTCACATATCCTCATCTCCAACACACACAAACTCCACCGGCATCAGGTTACTCTGCCCCACACACACACACGTGCAGGTGGAAGCAACAGACGGTGGAGTTAAAGGGAGGAAAAGCCCTGGGGCAGCCGCTTAAACAAACCAGAATGCAATTCTGTAGCGACCTGTGTGTGTGCGTGAGTGAGTGCATAAGCTCTGACATACGCACACACACTCTAATCGTCCTGCCTCTAACAGGTTTGAGAGCGAGAGAGGGAAAGAGGGATGGGGGGATGACAGCAGTTTTTTCTGTTTGTTACTCTGCCAGGGCCCTGTGGATTAATAATAGACAGCCAATCAAAATACTGGGGCCGGACTGAGAGGCGGAGCACATAAACTACATTACTCCATCTATCATGATACTCAAGTCTATTACACTATACTGCACATAAAATATGTTCATTATTACAATAATTGGGATATTTAGTCAGCTGTATTTTTCCCTTTTAATAATTGCTTTAATGGTGTAATGTATTTTTTAAAATTGTTTTAATGTAATTAACTTGTTATATTTTATTTATTTGCACTATTGTTATTTCACTTCGTTTGACACTATACTGTGAAAAAGCAAATGCATAGGTTTTGCCATCCATGCCAATAAGAAACAAATAAATAAAATAAATACATTTATTATAATAACAAGGCAACAAAATTATGACATTAATGTTCATTGTTCGAATTATTCCAATAGTTAGTCTAATTTTTAATCTTCAATTTACCCCTTTTAATAGCTCTTTTTAGTTTTTTTATATAATTTCATCAATATTTATTACAAAAAAATTATCAAGACACCGTCAAAAAATTTTTTGTAACTAAAGTAGTTTTTTTTTTACAACTGTTTTGTTTAATGCTCACTATTGTTATTTTACAATTTAGCAAATGTACATAAAAACAAAATTACATGAAAAAGTGAGTATATGATCATTAATTAATCATTAAGAAATGCTTTTGAAGTACTTTTCATTATTAGTTAATGTAACTAACAATTGTAACATAGATATATAAAAATCTATATTACAAATATATATATATATTTTTTTTACTCTGCACTGTGTACTGTCATACAGAGCTGCAGGGATGCCACACACACCCAGTTCAACATATTTTATATGAGAACCCAAGCAATCCATAAGAGCAGAGTGAAAGGCGCTGTACGTCTGCATTCACAAAGAGCCTGGGAAAAAGACACACACACCACCTGTTTGTGGCTGGAGTCTGTGCAGAGATAGAGTCTGCTGCTGTGAATTAAACAGCTCTATAGTTCTGCAAAGCCTTTGATGGAACTCAAAACCTTTCAGCTTGAGAGAGAGAGAGAGAGAGAGAGAGAGAGAGAGAGAGAGAGAGAGCTATCAATGGAAACAAAACAGATTTAGACGCATCAAAATGACTTTTTTATGCTTATAAAATAGTAGAACATCAGCAAAGACTGCCAATGTTAGATAAATAAAGTGTCTAAATATATTCTCCAGTTTAAGTTTTTTTGTGAGTACTCTATTCTTAGAGCACCACGGTTCCTTATAAAACGACACCATGTCATGCATTTTGATGCGCTACACACTATTTTCAGACAATATCACAGATAAGTTTACAGAAAGGTATATCTGGGTTGGTGCTGTCTGGTGACTTTTGTGATACGCAATCTTCAGCTCAAGGCTCTCTCACAGCCTGAAGGTCCCAGGCCGCATACAACAGGAGGACTTTAAAATGCAGGTTAAGTTCTAGACACTCTCGCTGGAAATCCCCTGGCTCTCTTCTCTTAGATCTTGTGTCCGGCTATATATACCCACTACATGCTTGTCTGAGACACTCACACACTACATATTATTTAAGAGAGACAGGGCTTCACTTTTATAAAAGACAAACACAATGCCCCTTTCTGTGCTTGATCATTAACACTATGCCACTGAGCTAGATCCTCTGGGCTCAACTGTATAACAGCTCTAAATGTACACAGTTACATAACATACACAGTTAAATAACCAAGTATAAACCATTATTTTGTAAACTTCATAGCCCAAGTAGCATCAATGTAGTCCAATTTAGTCTATATTGTATATTAAGAATATATTTTATTGATTTGTATTATAATAATATTAACGTTGTTATTAATAAAAAAATTACATAAATGAATAAATAAATGGTACTTAAATTAACTCTTTTTTTTAATTAATCTAAAATTGTAACTGTTAATTCTTTAATTAAACTTGCATAAACTAAAGTCAGTAAAATAAGAGCCTGTTATTGGTTGAAGTGGTCTGATAATCTGATTATTATGTAGTGCAATGTTTGTAGGTTCTTACTAACAAAAACTTTTGAAGTTAACTAAAACTAAAATATGTTTGTTAACTGAAATTAAGCAGAAATAAACAAAACCTTTTGAAGCTCTAAAATTACTAACTGGAAGCAAATAAAAACTGAACTTAAACTAAACACTGAAATTAGAAATTAAAATCAAAATGAAAACAGCATAAAAAATAAAAGCAAATTCAATGCAAATAGTATATAAATAATACCAACATTAATAATAATAACACTGTAGTGTAGACATTGAGTTGATCATTAAGCACGGTGTGATTTTCCATTTATGAGGAAATGAGGTTATAAACTAACTTGAAAGGAGAAATGAACCTTCAATGTTTGTTCTAGTTGAAGAATCAAACTCACTTTGCTGGCCTTTAGTCTCCCATCATTTTTACTCCAATAGCTTAGCTCACCCTTACTGCACTTATGCCATACCCCAGGAAACATTATTAAAAGTGTTTAATAACGCTGAGCGAGTTTGGATCTGTCTGACTAAGCAGTCAAATCCTGTTCTACCCTTCACACGTGTCCTGATTATTCATGACTCATTAAAACTGCACCTTGTCCGTCTAACAAACAATTTAAAGTATCGACTGTATGTGAGATCGATACAAATAAGTGCCTATGTAGAATATATTTAACTTAATGAACTGCTATCCTTGTGATCTGCATTTCTAAAAGGCCTTTTCCATGCTGGGCTAGAATCAAAATCTCAAAACAAGATGATATCAGTCAGTAGTACAAGCTATCAACTTAACGAACTGGAGTATAATCAGTTATATTTGCTATAACTGCAATTTCTGAAGTCAAGCTCTATGCTTGCCTTATTAGTAGCGGCACTCATTGCTTATGAGAAATAATGCACAACCAGTTCAAATTGAACTGTGATAAAACTGTAAAGCTGATTTCATATCAACAGTCTGCTGAACATATACCGGCAGACGAGAGTAAAAATAGACTCCAGTCCTATTGATTCAGATAAATATAGAGTCTAGAGGGACAGGATGCATGTGGCCATCTTTCATAATTCTACAGCGCTGCAGCAGCTGTAATGAGGAAAGCAGGAGTGTGTTTCTGTAACTTCGGTCACACATCCTGTTTCTGGCAGGCTCTGGTTCTCCCTGAGCCATTCAGCAGAAAATGAAACCCATACTTCATATGCTAAAATAACAGGATTGTGTGTAAATTATGTAACATACTGTGCATCCAACAAATCCAGTGATTAACTAACATCATATTTGCTCTCGTAGAGGTGACCTGCCCCTTTACTAAACATATACAGCAAAACAAATACAGCCTCGGATATGTATATTGTAGTATCCCTTTTAAAATGCTGAATTCCTTTGAAATTCATGACTTTTACAGTAAATGTAAAAGTAAACTCAAGAATCACCTTACTATGAAAAAAGGTGAACTGGGTTTAAGTATTACAAGCTAACCGACATATTTTCAGCATGATGACATGCTAACAATATTATTATCCATATTATTATTTTAAACAATTTGGTTTATTTTACCTTATTTATTGTTATTATTATAATACAAATAATATATATTGTTTAACAATTTTACTTTATTATATAATATTATCAGGCATGTGTGTAGGGGGGTGCTTTGGGGGCTTAAGCCCCTGCAAATATCTGTAAATATATTAGAAACATTACATGAAAATTCAGTGCACAAAAGTGAACTCACATTTGAAGTTCTTGTCAATATAAACATGGATCTTTAAATGTTCTAACAGTTTCAAGGGCTTGTTTGGTCATTCTGTATTTTAAAAAATGCTAAAACTTATTTTTGCTGCTGTATTGAAAATGTAATGTGTTTGTGTGACATGTTATACATGCAGATTATACAATAAAGCCTGCACTTTTAACAATTTTACTTTATTATATAATATTATCAGGCATGTGTGTAGGGGGGTGCTTTGGGGGCTTAAGCCCCTGCAAATATATTAGAAACATTACATGAAAAATCAGTGCACAAAAGTGAACTCACATTTGAAGTTCTTGTCAATATAAACATGGATCTTTAAATGTTCTAACAGTTTCAAGGGCTTGTTTGGTCATTCTGTATTTTAAAAAATGCTAAAACTTATTTTTGCTGCTGTATTGAAAATTTAATGTGTTTGTGTGACATGTTATACATGCAGATTATACAATAAAGTTGTCCGCACACTGGAAAAATACAATCAGACTAAACAAGGTCTATCAAAAATACATTTTATTTATTTAAAAGTGAAAACGTGACAAAAGTGCAAGGTGTCTTAAAAGCCTTCTCACATAAGATTTGCATTTAGCAAACAATGACGATCCAATGAGCCAATCAATTCCCGATGAACAAAATTAAGTCCCACCCTAAATTTTTTTCTTGTTTCACTCAGAATCAGATAGACTTCACAATAGGGAAGAAAAGACTATCGCCAATTCAGTTTCATGCAGACATTAAATCTGAATTAAAACTGTCATTATTTGCTTACTCTCATGCCGTTCCAAACAGTCCCTGCATAAAAAAATCTCGTAAAAAAATAATACATCACAGGTGAGAAATTAGTAAAAAAATCACCCTAAAATTAATAATATTTTTGCAGGGGGTTCAGCTTTAAGACTGGATGGCTGAACAGAAAGAAAAAAATAACAGCAAAGGAAATTTTATATTATAAGCATTGATGTATTACAAAATTATATTTTTTTACTGTCCTAAATCCATACACAAGAGAACAGAAGTCAAAACATCATGGCAAATTATTAAATTTTTTGTGTGTAAACAAGTGAAAAAATACTCAGTGCTATTCAAATGAGAGTTATAATTTAAGATCAACTTCTCTGTTCAAACTACATATGATAAGAGAAACCACAATAATAGACACAAAAATAATAGAATCAATTTACTGTAAAACCTCACTCAAGAGGAAGAACCAAGTGCAAATCGAGAAATAATCATGGCAGCTGATTGTGGCAAAATGTTGACTCATCGACCACATGCAACGCTGCATAAAATCACCATGCAACACAACAATAGCGAGAGGAAACATCCTCTAAAGATTTCCTCTAAAATGACAATGATATTTATGCCTCTAATATTTGCATCGCCAAAAATTATCCACAAAACAAGAGATTTGCCCCAGCAAACACACACTACTGCAGGTGCTGCCAAAACAAGGACGAACTCAGCAAGAGTAGCAACCATGATGAGGAAATGGAGGCCAGTGGCTCTAATACACACTGACAGTGAAGCCAAAGGGGGAAGACACTCATAAAGTCAATGAAAAATTATGATGTGAGGAGATAATGGAGGCTGTAGGCCCAAACAGAATCTGCAAGAGTAGATTCCTGCAGAATTCAAAAACATGCCATTCATCATATGCCACAATTTGTATATATTGTAATGTGTATACAGTATATAATATATTTTACATAATCATTTATACAAAGACTGTTTTTAAGTTAATTTCAATATTCAAAAACAGAAAATCCTCTTAATGACCTCTAACGCTCATAGTTAAGTCTGCTTTTGAACTGTCAGTGCAGGTCTCTGAAAATAGTAAAACCCTTGCAATAAGAGATTTGCTAGAGTAAACCTACACTACAACATGAGCCGTTTCAACAATACAAAGTACTGCTGAGTATATAAACGCAGTGAGAGCAGACGTTTTCTCAGAGCAAACAAATATGAGGAGAAGGCTGATGTAACCCACACTAACAGCACAATCAAAGAGAGGAGGTCATCACCAGTCTGCAATGCATTGATTGATAAATCGTACTATACTGTACAGTGTATTAGTACTGATCACCTAGCATTGATGCATATACAAAATCAACTCTTACATGATTCACTCATGGGTTTATTTAACAGTGTGGCCTTGTATATGTACAACTGCAGCTCTCAACAAAGTGTGTTCATTGGCAGTTTGTTACTGCATTGCCTCTGCTCCCATGAGAGATGACACCTTAACTTCAGTCTCTGGTGATCAGCAGTACAAATTAACGCACAAGCATACAGCTCATCTGAGTGGCTTAAACAGTAGAACTCTACAGCAACATGGTGGATGCTCAGAGCCAAAATGGCTGCCTCTGTTTCATCAACATAAGGTTGGGCTTTGTAAACCAGGCAAGCTCATCCAGTGTAAACAGCCAAACCTAGAGCAATTTAAGATCAACCGTGTCCTCATAACACTATAAGCAAACCTCACCAACCCCATAGGCAAATAAAGACATGCTCTTGTGTCCTCTTACCGATTCACAGGCGCATGTGCGTTAGAGGAGAGCTCAGTCTTTTCTTGTTTGATGTTTGTTGTGATGTACCCACTGCAAAGGTTATGCAAAATACTCAAGCAGCACAGAGACAGACAGTCACAGATAGAAGCCATGCTGAAGAACCACACCCACAGAGGAACATGCCAGCAGGTGCATCTAATTACAGCATCCTGTCTACAGACGTTTGACAGTCTTATGACAAATGCAATGTCAGATGCTTCGCATTTGAACTTTGGCTAAGGACACCTAACAAACCTAAGTATAATGCTTGTTATGTCTTTCTGGTTACCTTACCTTTTAAAGGAACAGTCGACACAAACGAATTGTTGTGTACTCACCCTCATATCATTTCAATTCCATATGCTTTTATTTTATTCAGTGAGGCATTGGAAAATCATTGGACGCTGGAAAAAATGTTACTAACCTTGTGCCGCTCAATAATAATTTGCCTTTCTACATAACAAAATATAAAAATAAAACTAATTCAGAACAGTATATAAATAATACTAAAATAGAATTGCTGGTTATTATGGAGCATCATGGTAAGAGATGTAAAATAATTCTTCAAAATTTACTGTTGTCTCATAGGAAAAAAACAGAAGCATACTGGTGTGGAAATTCATGAGGATGAGTAAATAAATAATGATTTTTAATTTAAAATTACATTTAACTGTTGAATTTGAATTTACTTTAGTGAAATGTTGGCTGCTTGATCCATGCAGGGAATTTAAAATACATTCAGCTTTTTAAATCTGACAGCAATAGTGTCACACAATCAGATACTAACAACATGTATTCAAATTGCAGATGTATTATCACCCTGAAAACATCCCATGATACATCACTGCCAACAACATCATGATACAAGTGCTGGGGAAAACAACAAAGTGCCACACAAACACTTCTCATCTTCTCAGCACATGACACAAGAGCAACTTACAATTTAGCCCCTCACAGCAAACAGTGAACCTGAAGAAACTTTCCATTTCCTCTAAAGGGATCTTCACCCAGCTCTTGCAGAGGTGCGTCCCAGTCTCCTCCGTCAGGATCATTTCACCTCCTTCACTTGGTCTCAATCTGCCCTGCTCTTCTTACCTTCCTCAATCATTCTCCCTTTTGCTGTCACATCCTGTCTGTCCTCGCATTGCAAATATTCACTCCCTGAATGATCACAATCTGTCTCTCGCTCTCTGACGCTCTATCTTTCTCTCTCAGGTGTGAGTGCTGCAGTTAGGAACGTGACGCTGTTTCTCAGTCACGCCCATCTGAGATGCACAACAAAGCTGCTCACTCGAACACAAACACATTACACATCTATCTCTTATCTCACCTGTGATTTCAGGCACAAGCATTTATCATCAGATTTTCAAACACATGCACAAAAGAAGAATAGTTTATGTTATTCTTTCGGTAAACATAATGGAGTTCTCAATTATGCTTCATTATGTATTATTTTGAAAAAAAGAGAAAGAAATAAACAAATGGGACTATTTACAAAGTTTCTGTAGCTCAATTGGTTAAGAATGGTGCAGGGATTGGAGTTCCAGGAAACAAACAAACTGGTATAATGTATACTCTAAATGGATAAATGAAAAACTATTAAATAATAATAATAAAAAAACTAAAAAGAATATTTTGCAATAATTAAACATGTGGATTGTTACTTTGAAATGATTTGCAAAATTTGAGAATTTATTATAGGGGTATTTTATAATATCTGAGAAACACTAAGACTCAGTAGTTTGTCTCAATTTGATATTTTTCAAATATTAACAAAACAAATGAATAAACAATTAAGATCGTAAAAAAATAATACATCACAGGTGAGAAATTAGTAAAAAAATCACCCTAAAATTAATAATATTTTTGCAGGGGGTTCAGCTTTAAGACTGGATGGCTGAACAGAAAGAAAAAAATAACAGCAAAGGAAATTTTATATTATAAGCATTGATGTATTACAAAATTATATTTTTTTACTGTCCTAAATCCATACACAAGAGAACAGAAGTCAAAACATCATGGCAAATTATTAAATTTTTTGTGTGTAAACAAGTGAAAAAATACTCAGTGCTATTCAAATGAGAGTTATAATTTAAGATCAACTTCTCTGTTCAAACTACATATGATAAGAGAAACCACAATAATAGACACAAAAATAATAGAATCAATTTACTGTAAAACCTCACTCAAGAGGAAGAACCAAGTGCAAATCGAGAAATAATCATGGCAGCTGATTGTGGCAAAATGTTGACTCATCGACCACATGCAACGCTGCATAAAATCACCATGCAACACAACAATAGCGAGAGGAAACATCCTCTAAAGATTTCCTCTAAAATGACAATGATATTTATGCCTCTAATATTTGCATCGCCAAAAATTATCCACAAAACAAGAGATTTGCCCCAGCAAACACACACTACTGCAGGTGCTGCCAAAACAAGGACGAACTCAGCAAGAGTAGCAACCATGATGAGGAAATGGAGGCCAGTGGCTCTAATACACACTGACAGTGAAGCCAAAGGGGGAAGACACTCATAAAGTCAATGAAAAATTATGATGTGAGGAGATAATGGAGGCTGTAGGCCCAAACAGAATCTGCAAGAGTAGATTCCTGCAGAATTCAAAAACATGCCATTCATCATATGCCACAATTTGTATATATTGTAATGTGTATACAGTATATAATATATTTTACATAATCATTTATACAAAGACTGTTTTTAAGTTAATTTCAATATTCAAAAACAGAAAATCCTCTTAATGACCTCTAACGCTCATAGTTAAGTCTGCTTTTGAACTGTCAGTGCAGGTCTCTGAAAATAGTAAAACCCTTGCAATAAGAGATTTGCTAGAGTAAACCTACACTACAACATGAGCCGTTTCAACAATACAAAGTACTGCTGAGTATATAAACGCAGTGAGAGCAGACGTTTTCTCAGAGCAAACAAATATGAGGAGAAGGCTGATGTAACCCACACTAACAGCACAATCAAAGAGAGGAGGTCATCACCAGTCTGCAATGCATTGATTGATAAATCGTACTATACTGTACAGTGTATTAGTACTGATCACCTAGCATGGATGCATATACAAAATCAACTCTTACATGATTCACTCATGGGTTTATTTAACAGTGTGGCCTTGTATATGTACAACTGCAGCTCTCAACAAAGTGTGTTCATTGGCAGTTTGTTACTGCATTGCCTCTGCTCCCATGAGAGATGACACCTTAACTCCAGTCTCTGGTGATCAGCAGTACAAATTAACGCACAAGCATACAGCTCATCTGAGTGGCTTAAACAGTAGAACTCTACAGCAACATGGTGGATGCTCAGAGCCAAAATGGCTGCCTCTGTTTCATCAACATAAGGTTGGGCTTTGTAAACCAGGCAAGCTCATCCAGTGTAAACAGCCAAACCTAGAGCAATTTAAGATCAACCGTGTCCTCATAACACTATAAGCAAACCTCACCAACCCCATAGGCAAATAAAGACATGCTCTTGTGTCCTCTTACCGATTCACAGGCGCATGTGCGTTAGAGGAGAGCTCAGTCTTTTCTTGTTTGATGTTTGTTGTGATGTACCCACTGCAAAGGTTATGCAAAATACTCAAGCAGCACAGAGACAGACAGTCACAGATAGAAGCCATGCTGAAGAACCACACCCACAGAGGAACATGCCAGCAGGTGCATCTAATTACAGCATCCTGTCTACAGACGTTTGACAGTCTTATGACAAATGCAATGTCAGATGCTTCGCATTTGAACTTTGGCTAAGGACACCTAACAAACCTAAGTATAATGCTTGTTATGTCTTTCTGGTTACCTTACCTTTTAAAGGAACAGTCGACACAAACGAATTGTTGTGTACTCACCCTCATATCATTTCAATTCCATATGCTTTTATTTTATTCAGTGAGGCATTGGAAAATCATTGGACGCTGGAAAAAATGTTACTAACCTTGTGCCGCTCAATAATAATTTGCCTTTCTACATAACAAAATATAAAAATAAAACTAATTCAGAACAGTATATAAATAATACTAAAATAGAATTGCTGGTTATTATGGAGCATCATGGTAAGAGATGTAAAATAATTCTTCAAAATTTACTGTTGTCTCATAGGAAAAAAACAGAAGCATACTGGTGTGGAAATTCATGAGGATGAGTAAATAAATAATGATTTTTAATTTAAAATTACATTTAACTGTTGAATTTGAATTTACTTTAGTGAAATGTTGGCTGCTTGATCCATGCAGGGAATTTAAAATACATTCAGCTTTTTAAATCTGACAGCAATAGTGTCACACAATCAGATACTAACAACATGTATTCAAATTGCAGATGTATTATCACCCTGAAAACATCCCATGATACATCACTGCCAACAACATCATGATACAAGTGCTGGGGAAAACAACAAAGTGCCACACAAACACTTCTCATCTTCTCAGCACATGACACAAGAGCAACTTACAATTTAGCCCCTCACAGCAAACAGTGAACCTGAAGAAACTTTCCATTTCCTCTAAAGGGATCTTCACCCAGCTCTTGCAGAGGTGCGTCCCAGTCTCCTCCGTCAGGATCATTTCACCTCCTTCACTTGGTCTCAATCTGCCCTGCTCTTCTTACCTTCCTCAATCATTCTCCCTTTTGCTGTCACATCCTGTCTGTCCTCGCATTGCAAATATTCACTCCCTGAATGATCACAATCTGTCTCTCGCTCTCTGACGCTCTATCTTTCTCTCTCAGGTGTGAGTGCTGCAGTTAGGAACGTGACGCTGTTTCTCAGTCACGCCCATCTGAGATGCACAACAAAGCTGCTCACTCGAACACAAACACATTACACATCTATCTCTTATCTCACCTGTGATTTCAGGCACAAGCATTTATCATCAGATTTTCAAACACATGCACAAAAGAAGAATAGTTTATGTTATTCTTTCGGTAAACATAATGGAGTTCTCAATTATGCTTCATTATGTATTATTTTGAAAAAAAGAGAAAGAAATAAACAAATGGGACTATTTACAAAGTTTCTGTAGCTCAATTGGTTAAGAATGGTGCAGGGATTGGAGTTCCAGGAAACAAACAAACTGGTATAATGTATACTCTAAATGGATAAATGAAAAACTATTAAATAATAATAATAAAAAAACTAAAAAGAATATTTTGCAATAATTAAACATGTGGATTGTTACTTTGAAATGATTTGCAAAATTTGAGAATTTATTATAGGGGTATTTTATAATATCTGAGAAACACTAAGACTCAGTAGTTTGTCTCAATTTGATATTTTTCAAATATTAACAAAACAAATGAATAAACAATTAAGATAGTATAGACATCTAATTTTTTATTTTTCTTATGTTGTTAAATTAATATTTATTGCATTGTTTTAGTGTCACAGGTTTTTGTGCACCTATTAATTTGAGCTTCTGATTAACTCCTTACCATCCGTTTAAGGTGGTTGTCAGTATGTTTTAAAGTAAAATTATTATTACAATTATTTCAGTTCCTAAAACACTGAAATTAAATGTACAGTAAAAAACATATCTGTAAAGTTTAAAATGTTGCAGCTATATTTTTACAGTAAACATCTGGCAAACACGGCTGCTGTTTTACTATATATTTAAAAAATGTATGATCCACTGTCATATTTACAATTTAATTTTGTAACATTAATTGTTATAGTTATTTTACATATTATTTAAGATTTTTGCATATAGAGTTATACATGGAAATTTCTGCATGTCAGAGACTTCTCACATAGTCTCAAAGCTCAGTTCAAGATCTCAAAGTTTATCCAAACACATTTACCTTGTTGCAGAGTCTGCGTGTACCTGGTTTGTGTCCTCCCAGGTTTATGGATGAAACAGCACACTGTTTCCATTTCTGATTATCAGGATTTACTTCTCACAGCAAACACAGACGTAAATGGATCCAGCACCGCTTCACCACTCTAACCGCTTGTCCATTATACTTTGACCTCACACAAACCGCTGCAGGTGTAGTTATTAACCATTACCAGACACCATTACAACATACTGGAGAACTCCACGTGGCCATGACTTATATCAAATCTAGATATCAAACTCAAAATATATATTACACACTAAGTATGAGTAACAGAGTATTCATAGTAGACTAAAACTAAAACTTTTTTTTTTACTTCAAATTAAATAAACTTTAACTAAAATAAAATAAAATATAAAAAAGTAATTTTATTTCAGCTAGTTGCCAAGGCAATATTTCTCATTTTCATCTAGTTTAACTTGATGTACTAAAATAGGCTAAGTCAAATTATATTCACCAATTCATAAAAACAGAAACTTTTTAAAATAACAAAAAAACACAACAAAAGTACTAAAACTTTACAATTAAAATGAAATCAGGAAATATAAACAGTATTTCAATGATTAAAAAAAACCCACTGATGAGCGATAGTAACAGTGATGCTTGCCTTAAAAAATGCTACACGCAGACAGTCAAGGAACAATCTGGCTAGAAGCGGCGTATAAACATCATATTCTAATAATAAAAGACTTTGAAAACTTCATGCCAACGCTGGGCCGAGATCAGCCTAAAAAGATAGTCTGCATATGACAGATAATGAAGTCCAAAATAGCTTGTCTGCATATTGCAGATACAGAACAAAAGAGTGTGACAACATCACAAGGATGCTGGGAGTCGTCTCATATTAAACACACAGAAAGTCAAACATCAAAGAGCAAATACACACACAAACACACTCCGACCTAAGCGGCATCCTGTTACAAGCGAGAAACAGACACAGAGCGGCTTAAGATCAGAGATTTACTCACATTTCAGGACGTCTGACATCTGCTCTCCAGTACAGATACCACCACAAGCTGTCCTTGCAGTGCCTTGTTTTTGAGTATGCGTGTATTCCCTAGTTTGTCCGCTGTGGACTACGCAAAGCAAAGCAAAGCAAAGCAATTGTTCAGTTTGTTACGGGCGTATATGTGTGTGAATATCTTTTTTGAGAAGTTGAGATGATACGCTATTTGCCCATGTCTATCAGTCGCTCATGCCATGTGTGTTCCCTAAATATACCAGTCTAGCTCTGTGCTGAGATGCACTGGTTAACTGTGGAAAACAAAACTTTTAGCGCAAAGTGTCTGAGTGAGAGAGAGAAAGAGGATGTGTGTCAGTGCGATCCGGCCAATGGGCCATACACAAGCATCTCAATGATGTGAGAGAAATCCCACGAGGAAACCACACACACACACAAACAAATGCACAAACATTTACTTAAATTGGCCCTAAAAATTATCTGAACACCCAAGAATTTAAGAATTTAATTTCAACAGATAACGTTTTGGGGCCACAGCATGTTCAAGGAATAGTTCCATCCATTCCATTCTTTATTTAAGGCCTGTTCTCGAGAACAATAACTATAAAGATAACTATTTTAGCGTCCACACCAATGGATAATGTTCTGTTTATAATGTTCTGTCGTCTGCTGCTTTAAATGCTTAAGCTCTTTAAAGTCAGGTGGACTTTGATTGGCTATTAATGTCTTTATTGTTTATTAGTTGGAAAAAATTATTTTATAAGTGATTCCAATTCTAATTCCATAGAATTATAACCATATTAAAACTTTATCTTTTCAGTTATAGTTGTCCGGCTTGGTGTGAACGGGCATTTACCCTGATGTCATACCATGCTTGTATATACTTTTCCTTCAAAATGAGATATTTTAAAGAATGTGTGGGTCAATCTTTTCTATGCATTTACAAAATACAAAAAAAACTGAGACTGGAGTTTTCAGACCAAAGACACCATGAAAGTATGATATGTATAAGTATCATAAAGTCCACATGACTTGTGCACTATTTTATTGTCCTTCAAGACAAGACAAATATCCTAAATTTAAGCAATTTTGGTAATTTTATGGTACTTTTGCATTCAGTTCTCATTTTTTTCAAACTGCATGAAAAAGATCAACTGGTACTACATTCTTCAAAATGTTGCAGTTCCTCAGAAGAAGTAAAGTCATATGAGTTTGGGATAACTTGAGGGTAAATAAATGTTGTCAGAAGTTTGATTTTTGGTTGAACTATTCCTTTAACCGCTCACAAAGTGTCCTAAAACTGAATGACTCAGAATCTAACAGAGGCAGTCAGCAATGTTCATCCTGTTTCCTCAGCAAAACCATCTGAAAGCAACTCCACCACACACACACACACACAGATATTCTGGTCTCTCACCGTTCCAGTCCCTCCAGGAGCTCTTGCGGCTGAAGGTTGTGAAAGGAGAGAAGGGGGCCCCCTGTAAGACCGTAGCCGATAGGTTGTAGAGGAGCTGGGTCAGTCGGGACAGGATCCGCTGTGGGGCGTCCTGGCCCTCCCGAAGAAACTCATGCAGAGACATTTAAACTGGTTCCCACATGTACCTAAACCAGTCTTGACTGGCCTCGGCTCGACCTGATGTCTCGGAACCAGCCCAAAACCGATCCGGATTTATCCACATTCGGTCCAGACCGATGCTAAAACAGTCCTGACCGCACCAGGGCAATCTGAACCAAGCAAAACCAATGAAATCCCAAGCCAGGATGAAATGGTCATTCTCTGATCCAAGAGAATGCTGGGAAGACTACAGCAGCCCAGTCCTGGTCTCAGAGGGCTTCCGCTGTCAGATGGGACCCGCAGAGAGAGGCTGCATGCAGACGCATCTCGGACCTCCTGTTTGCAAGGAAACAACCCCGGCATTCATGCACGCTGTCGCAATAAACACACACGTATTCTTGCAGAGGAGAGAAGAAGAGTGGAGGAGAGGGGAGGGAGAGTTTTAGCACAAATCCCCTTCTGCTCTGCTAATTACACACACACACACACAATCACAGACACTAATCTCCAGCATTCTTGTGCGCCACTTATGGGCCAAACTGACTAACTTTCTCTAAACAGAACAGAAATTTTACAATATCCTTTTAAATGATGAAGTATCCTAAAACAAAACATGCTCAACAACAAAAAAAAACATTCTAAGAAAGATTGAAAAACATACTAAATATTTAGTATGAAAATATCAAAATGCACAAAGGCATTGAGTTAGGGAATAAACAAACTCAAATAGAAGTCAATGCAAAGTATTTACCATGATAGAAAAACCAATGTATGTGCGTGTGTGTGATGAGGAGTCAGATGCAGAGAGATGAAGAGAAGGATAAGCCATCTTAAGGTTAGTGTGGAGCACCTGCACACCTATTACAGTCACCTACATTCACCCAAATAAACCAGAGCACAGAATGCAGGGATACATACACTAAATAATGCATGGGACTACAACTAGCAAGCTTCTTTAAGTGGGTTTGTATAATTCATACAGTATATGCAATTAAATGACCATATATAAAATACAGCCTTTCATTAACTAGGCTATTTTATCATGCACTTTTAAAAAAAATATTTGCATGTGAATAGCTCTACAGAGACCTAATTGTCCTGGTTAGACCTTGCAATGCCCTAGCTAATACAACACATTATTTTGCAAGGTGCTTATATTTTCAAATGAAGCTTACACATACAGTTCATAACTACCATATATGACAGGTCACAGTTATTCGTTATCCGAAAGAAGTTCTGTCTCTCTCGTTCTCTCTCACACACAGTCACTCTCTGTTTCTCTCTCTGCTCTGAATCTCTCCCTGTTTCACCCTTGGCACTGTCGTCTTCAGAGAACACAGATAAAAGAGGAGAAAGAGAGAGAAACTGCCTGCCAAGGTTTGGGCAAAGGCCTTCACAGCATGTAATTTAGCCCTCTAGTTCTCATCCTATTACCACGGTGGAAGCAACCCTACAGAAGAAAACAGTCTCCTCTTGAAAGACCGCAGAACTCGTTTCCACAGCAACCCACAGACACAGTACATTATTTAGAGCCGAATTATAATAATCTGTGCTAAACAGAGGTAAAAGTGCATAAAACTATCATAAAACGCATAACAAATTTGCTATTTGTATCAGTATTGTATTATACTCTTCTGCTACTGGATATCCTGAGCTGAGACTTTTTAGAGCTTTCCAAAAATAATGTCAGTGGTAAAACAGTACTATAACAACTAGACAGATAAAGTTGACATACATGACAAAGCCTGTCCTTTTCAGACCCAATTACACCTCATAAGATTCCTAAGAAACCGCAGCAGACCACGTTTCTAGACATTGCAAGTTTCCAATAGCATTTCTTAACATTAGCATGTAATGTTTCAATGTGCTGCTAGCATGTCTCTAGCATATTTTAGCACATATTAAACATGTTGCTAGCATGTTTTAGCATGTCTATAGCATGTAGGGGAGCGCGAGGGGTTAGTTGCAACACACGTGGTTTAAATATTTCCACACATGTCAGCATAACCAAATTTACGGTATTTACTATTTGCAATATCAACACCATATAGAGGAAAAAAAGTGTGCCAAAATTCAAAAATCTTTTGAAGATATCGCTGAATATTTATTTTACCCTAGCAAAAGTATTTTTCTAACTGAAGTACATTTTTCATCTCAGTTTTCAGTATTAATTTAAAATGAGACACATTGACTTTTATTTTAATCTCTAATCTGTTACTTATCAATATAGATTTGCTAACTAGTAACGCAAACTATTTTTAGCACAATGCTATTCTATGACATTAGCAATGTAATTTACACTATTTACTTTTATGAATTTTAATGAGAAACCCTGAGAAACAGGTGAATAAAGACTGACAGTCAATCTTTAATTTTCAGAAATTATAAAAAAAAAAGTAAAGCATTTTGGCTCGTGAATGTGTTTTTTCATCTATTTGCCCACATTGTTTTAGCTGTGTGTTGCGATTAGGGCCATCTCAATGTGTTCATTGACAAACTTCAAAATTTGATTCTTAACATTTCTTAAAATACGCCATTATTTGAAAAAGTAAAAAAAAAAAAATTTTATTGACAAATAACGTTTTTATTTTATTGACTGAGAACGTCAAAAAGTGGTAGGTAGTGCCCTGCGCTCCTCTAATCCCATCACTAGCACAATGCAAGCAAGATTTAGCATTTTTTTACAGTTTGTTTACACATTTTGTTAATGTTTTAGCACACTGCTAGCATGTTTTAACATGTTGCTAACATGCTTTAACACATTGCTAGCACATTACATAACATGTTGCTAGCATGTTTCTAACATGTTTTATCATGTTGATAGCATGTTTTACAACACTGTTAGCATGAGTTAGCACACAGGATGTTTCAGCGTGTCACTACCCAGATTTAGCATGTTGCTAGCAAGTTTATAATGTAGTTTTGTATTTAGCATACCAAGTCAGAACATCCCTAAGGTCTGTACTGAGTTTGATGGTCATAGCTTTAAAACTCTAGGACAAGATATACTGTTAGAAACTTTGTCTCAAAAAATGATAATAAGCTTGAATAGTTAAGTGGTGGCTTTGTCAAGCAAATAATTATTATAATTATTAGCAATATTTAGGCCTATGTTGCTTTCAATAGAAGATGCATTTGATTCAGTCATGTCACTAAACTGTGTGTTAAAGTAATAGTTTACTCAAAAATTAAACTCCCATATCCAAACTTGTAAAACTTTCTTTCTTTTAAAGAACACAAAAGAAGATATTTTGAAAAATGTCTTTGCTTCTTTTCATAAAGTCAGTGGGGTCCAATTTCTGAATTTTCATTTTTAGAGAAACTATCCCTTTAATGGTCAGATCACTGCAGTTTTTATAAGACCAGTCGTAAAGATTTATCAGGATTGATCATTTATCAAAGATGTATCTTTATTATTATTACCTCTGACTTAGATCTGTGATCACATCTAGCTATCTGGGAGATGTGATAAGCCAGATTTGCACAATAGGTGACATTATGAGTGCAGCCGTTATGTCATGTGTGAGTGTGTGAGTGAGAGATTGTGAACATGAGCAGACAGCTGTAAGCCAGCATTAGCTCTTTACCTAGACAGAGTATTTAACACCCAATAAACACTTGCAGGTTCCGCTTGAAGTTTTTAAGACACATAATGCAGCATACTGTATGAGAGACACAGCCTCAGGTCAACATAGAGGACAAAACTGCTAGCATGGTCACACCAAAACTCACACACATATTCCCAATCTGCATTTCATCAACATCAACACTGATATTGCAGCGTTGTTTCAACTTCTATTTTGTACAGATCTTGTAATAATTTTACAACCATTTTAAGATTTAAGTTTTTTTTAGACACTGAAACAACAGCTGACATACTGTATAATGACAATTTTAACCACATTTCAATTCACAAGCCAGCTGGGTTCTTTTTCTGTGATGGTGGGAACTTTACATTGACTTCTACTGTTTTAATACTGATCATTCTATTTTTCTAAACCTTACCCTTCACACAAATCTTTCTGAATTTTTAGATTCTCATAAATGCACAATCTTGACATTTTCAATTAGTTGGTCCCCACAATGTAGCTAAAATCTGGTTATTTTCTTATTTAAAAAAACACAGCAGGTCATCTGATGCTCATTTCCAGCTCTGCATATGATTTACATATATTTATACCTGATACAAATATATATTTATACATGAATATTTGGGTCTGATTAGACTCAATATACACTACCATTTAAACGTTTAAGGTCGGTATAATTTTCTTAATGCTTTTAAGGTCTCTTATGTTCACAAAGGTAGCATTTATTTGATTAAAAAAACAGTAATATTGTTAAATATTACAAATATTTTCAACTGTCATTACTCCAATCTTCAGTGTCACATGATCTTTCATAAAGCATTTTAATATGCTGATTTTGTGCTTAAAAACATTTCTTATTATTATCAGTTGAAAACAATTATGCTGCTTAATATTTTTAATACTTCCAAATATTTTACTTTAATTATTTAATATTTCTTCTGTCTGTGGTTCACTGCTCAATTCATTTAAAGCAAAATAAAAGTCTGATAAATAGGCATAAATGAGTCATTTATAAAATGAATATTCTGCATACCTGTTCATGCTACCTTGTGTTCTGGAAATCATATCATGGGAAGAAACTAATGATATCTCATTTAGTAGTGCTTCAGCAAATAATTGAGTGTGGGAACATGAGCAGGTTGAGTGTGAGTTCACCACAGTGTAAACAGTAACATGTATCTTTATACACCAGAACGCTAAAGGCCAAAACCTCCAGACTAAAGGATGACCCATTTACAGCCATATAATGTTTTTGAAAGACTGAATGTGAGAAAGGATGTTACTACACTTTGCGTGTTTGCTGTTTCATTGTGCTGGTGTGTGTTTTTAGCTCATTGCCAGTGGCAGACTGCTCTGATGTAGGGACATAGGACAAACTGAACTCCTCAGAGAACGAGAGGAGGAAGACAGCATAAAAACACAGCTAGGGTTACCCACAGTGAGAAAGAGCAAGAGAAGAGGACCTACAGATCAAAATTCCAATTGCAATTCAAAAATAACTTCATAATTCCAATTTCAAATTCAAAATCCAATGTCTAGTTCAAAAGTTTGCTAATTTACTTAATTCCATTTTAGGCTGGCCGCACACTAGACGATTTTCAAATCTTAAACGATTTTAAAACCATGGGAGACCACAGACATGAAGACAGTTCAACCGATTTTTAGCCTTATAATCCTCTGAACGCACACACTAGATGATTCGACCAGACCACGAGACCACACACTTGATGATTGTAGGAACGATTTCACAGTGACACGTGATCTCACGGACACTCGCGAGATCAAACGTGTCTAGAGAAGAAAAACAAATAGAGGACAATCAGCCTTGTCAGCTGGCTCTCCTGGCGCACGGTCAGTTTCACAGTGAAAAACAAAGTATAGAAAAGAATATGGGTGATGTTCTCTGCTTTCATGGCATGTTTGTGGCTGCCAAGTTTCAGCTATAGAAGCACGCAACATCCGGTAGGTGACACTTGCTCGCTCTCATTGGCTATCGCGGGTATCACGTCAGAGGCAGCCCGATCAAGAGTTGTAAATATCAAACATGTTCGGCGACGCTCCATCTCGATCGGGAGCAGTTAAATAATTGTAATGACACCACACAATAGAAGATTTTTTGGACAAAAAAAAATCGCTTGCGACAAGCCGATCTTTTGGGGGTGCAAAACGGGATTAAAATCGTCTAGTGTGCGGCCAGCCTTAATTAGAACTCAGAATTTTGAACTTCACTTTTAATGTGATTTTAAAAATAGTCAAATTATATTTTTTAAATCACATTCAAAATACCAATTTCAAATTTTAAAGGGGTCATATGATGCGATTTCAAGTTTTCCTTTCTCTTTGGAGTGTTACAAGCTGATTGTGCATAGATAAGATCCCTGAAGTTGCAAAGACTAAAGTCTCAAAACCAAAGAGATATTCTTTATCAAAGTTAAGACTCTGCCACAATAATGTCAGTGGTAAAACAGTACTATAACAACTAGACAGATAAAGTTGACATACATGACAAAGCCTGTCCTTTTCAGACCCAATTACACCTCATAAGATTCCTAAGAAACCGCAGCAGACCACGTTTCTAGACATTGCAAGTTTCCAATAGCATTTCTTAACATTAGCATGTAATGTTTCAATGTGCTGCTAGCATGTCTCTAGCATATTTTAGCACATATTAAACATGTTGCTAGCATGTTTTAGCATGTCTATAGCATGTAGGGGAGCGCGAGGGGTTAGTTGCAACACACGTGGTTTAAATATTTCCACACATGTCAGCATAACCAAATTTACGGTATTTACTATTTGCAATATCAACACCATATAGAGGAAAAAAAGTGTGCCAAAATTCAAAAATCTTTTGAAGATATCGCTGAATATTTATTTTACCCTAGCAAAAGTATTTTTCTAACTGAAGTACATTTTTCATCTCAGTTTTCAGTATTAATTTAAAATGAGACACATTGACTTTTATTTTAATCTCTAATCTGTTACTTATCAATATAGATTTGCTAACTAGTAACGCAAACTATTTTTAGCACAATGCTATTCTATGACATTAGCAATGTAATTTACACTATTTACTTTTATGAATTTTAATGAGAAACCCTGAGAAACAGGTGAATAAAGACTGACAGTCAATCTTTAATTTTCAGAAATTATAAAAAAAAAAGTAAAGCATTTTGGCTCGTGAATGTGTTTTTTCATCTATTTGCCCACATTGTTTTAGCTGTGTGTTGCGATTAGGGCCATCTCAATGTGTTCATTGACAAACTTCAAAATTTGATTCTTAACATTTCTTAAAATACGCCATTATTTGAAAAAGTAAAAAAAAAAAAATTTTATTGACAAATAACGTTTTTATTTTATTGACTGAGAACGTCAAAAAGTGGTAGGTAGTGCCCTGCGCTCCTCTAATCCCATCACTAGCACAATGCAAGCAAGATTTAGCATTTTTTGTTTGTTTACACATTTTGTTAATGTTTTAGCACACTGCTAGCATGTTTTAACATGTTGCTAACATGCTTTAACACATTGCTAGCACATTACATAACATGTTGCTAGCATGTTTCTAACATGTTTTATCATGTTGATAGCATGTTTTACAACACTGTTAGCATGAGTTAGCACACAGGATGTTTCAGCGTGTCACTACCCAGATTTAGCATGTTGCTAGCAAGTTTATAATGTAGTTTTGTATTTAGCATACCAAGTCAGAACATCCCTAAGGTCTGTACTGAGTTTGATGGTCATAGCTTTAAAACTCTAGGACAAGATATACTGTTAGAAACTTTGTCTCAAAAAATGATAATAAGCTTGAATAGTTAAGTGGTGGCTTTGTCAAGCAAATAATTATTATAATTATTAGCAATATTTAGGCCTATGTTGCTTTCAATAGAAGATGCATTTGATTCAGTCATGTCACTAAACTGTGTGTTAAAGTAATAGTTTACTCAAAAATTAAACTCCCATATCCAAACTTGTAAAACTTTCTTTCTTTTAAAGAACACAAAAGAAGATATTTTGAAAAATGTCTTTGCTTCTTTTCATAAAGTCAGTGGGGTCCAATTTCTGAATTTTCATTTTTAGAGAAACTATCCCTTTAATGGTCAGATCACTGCAGTTTTTATAAGACCAGTCGTAAAGATTTATCAGGATTGATCATTTATCAAAGATGTATCTTTATTATTATTACCTCTGACTTAGATCTGTGATCACATCTAGCTATCTGGGAGATGTGATAAGCCAGATTTGCACAATAGGTGACATTATGAGTGCAGCCGTTATGTCATGTGTGAGTGTGTGAGTGAGAGATTGTGAACATGAGCAGACAGCTGTAAGCCAGCATTAGCTCTTTACCTAGACAGAGTATTTAACACCCAATAAACACTTGCAGGTTCCGCTTGAAGTTTTTAAGACACATAATGCAGCATACTGTATGAGAGACACAGCCTCAGGTCAACATAGAGGACAAAACTGCTAGCATGGTCACACCAAAACTCACACACATATTCCCAATCTGCATTTCATCAACATCAACACTGATATTGCAGCGTTGTTTCAACTTCTATTTTGTACAGATCTTGTAATAATTTTACAACCATTTTAAGATTTAAGTTTTTTTTAGACACTGAAACAACAGCTGACATACTGTATAATGACAATTTTAACCACATTTCAATTCACAAGCCAGCTGGGTTCTTTTTCTGTGATGGTGGGAACTTTACATTGACTTCTACTGTTTTAATACTGATCATTCTATTTTTCTAAACCTTACCCTTCACACAAATCTTTCTGAATTTTTAGATTCTCATAAATGCACAATCTTGACATTTTCAATTAGTTGGTCCCCACAATGTAGCTAAAATCTGGTTATTTTCTTATTTAAAAAAACACAGCAGGTCATCTGATGCTCATTTCCAGCTCTGCATATGATTTACATATATTTATACCTGATACAAATATATATTTATACATGAATATTTGGGTCTGATTAGACTCAATATACACTACCATTCAAACGTTTAAGGTCGGTATAATTTTCTTAATGCTTTTAAGGTCTCTTATGTTCACAAAGGTAGCATTTATTTGATTAAAAAAAACAGTAATATTGTTAAATATTACAAATATTTTCAACTGTCATTACTCCAATCTTCAGTGTCACATGATCTTTCATAAAGCATTTTAATATGCTGATTTTGTGCTTAAAAACATTTCTTATTATTATCAGTTGAAAACAATTATGCTGCTTAATATTTTTAATACTTCCAAATATTTTACTTTAATTATTTAATATTTCTTCTGTCTGTGGTTCACTGCTCAATTCATTTAAAGCAAAATAAAAGTCTGATAAATAGGCATAAATGAGTCATTTATAAAATGAATATTCTGCATACCTGTTCATGCTACCTTGTGTTCTGGAAATCATATCATGGGAAGAAACTAATGATATCTCATTTAGTAGTGCTTCAGCAAATAATTGAGTGTGGGAACATGAGCAGGTTGAGTGTGAGTTCACCACAGTGTAAACAGTAACATGTATCTTTATACACCAGAACGCTAAAGGCCAAAACCTCCAGACTAAAGGATGACCCATTTACAGCCATATAATGTTTTTGAAAGACTGAATGTGAGAAAGGATGTTACTACACTTTGCGTGTTTGCGGTTTCATTGTGCTGGTGTGTGTTTTTAGCTCATTGCCAGTGGCAGACTGCTCTGATGTAGGGACATAGGACAAACTGAACTCCTCAGAGAACGAGAGGAGGAAGACAGCATAAAAACACAGCTAGGGTTACCCACAGTGAGAAAGAGCAAGAGAAGAGGACCTACAGATCAAAATTCCAATTGCAATTCAAAAATAACTTCATAATTCCAATTTCAAATTCAAAATCCAATGTCTAGTTCAAAAGTTTGCTAATTTACTTAATTCCATTTTAGGCTGGCCGCACACTAGACGATTTTCAAATCTTAAATGATTTTAAAACCATGGGAGACCACAGACATGAAGACAGTTCAACCGATTTTTAGCCTTATAATCCTCTGAACGCACACACTAGATGATTCGACCAGACCACGAGACCACACACTTGATGATTGTAGGAACGATTTCACAGTGACACGTGATCTCACGGACACTCGCGAGATCAAACGTGTCTAGAGAATAAAAACAAATAGAGGACAATCAGCCTTGTCAGCTGGCTCTCCTGGCGCACGGTCAGTTTCACAGTGAAAAACAAAGTATAGAAAAGAATATGGGTGATGTTCTCTGCTTTCATGGCATGTTTGTGGCTGCCAAGTTTCAGCTATAGAAGCACGCAACATCCGGTAGGTGACACTTGCTCGCTCTCATTGGCTATCGCGGGTATCACGTCAGAGGCAGCCCGATCAAGAGTTGTAAATATCAAACATGTTCGGCGACGCTCCATCTCGATCGGGAGCAGTTAAATAATTGTAATGACACCACACAATAGAAGATTTTTTGGACAAAAAAAAATCGCTTGCGACAAGCCGATCTTTTGGGGGTGCAAAACGGGATTAAAATCGTCTAGTGTGCGGCCAGCCTTAATTAGAACTCAGAATTTTGAACTTCACTTTTAATGTGATTTTAAAAATAGTCAAATTATATTTTTTAAATCACATTCAAAATACCAATTTCAAATTTTAAAGGGGTCATATGATGCGATTTCAAGTTTTCCTTTCTCTTTGGAGTGTTACAAGCTGATTGTGCATAGATAAGATCCCTGAAGTTGCAAAGACTAAAGTCTCAAAACCAAAGAGATATTCTTTATCAAAGTTAAGACTCTGCCACGCCCCCCTAAAATGGCTCGTTCTAACACGCCCCCACATATCTACCTCACTATGTGGAAATATTTGCATAATGCCGCCCAAATGTTCACGCAAAGAAAGAAAGTGTGGTTTCAGTAACCGCAGTTAGTGTTGAAACAGCCATGTCAATACTTTACTTCACTACATTTTTGAATGAGTATCTGTACTCTTTACTCAACTACATTTGAAATGAGTGTTGCAGTTACACATTACATTTTGCATGGACCTAGTTTTTTTCTGCAGCAGTTTATTTCTGCTACAAAAGACCTGATACTGCCTATTACAGGTCACTGAAAGTACTGCATCTTGTGAGTTTTGCCCTTACTCACCCAAACTGTTCATTAGCAAGTATTTGTGAATCAGAGGTGTTCCAATACATGAGATGAGGACATGACTGCAGCCGACAATGAGGCCCAAACCAGCACATCCAAGAAGGCTTTGGCTTTTTAATTTTACTTAACATTATATTATTTATCCATTATAGCTACTGAAGAGACCTTTTTGAAAGATATTGTTTGTTTGTTTGTTTCCATTACCCTAAGTGCACCTACTCACCTGCTCTCTCCATTCGCACCCTTTGCTGAAAATAAACTTTATTGTGTTTTTCTAACCATCTGTGTGAGTCTCCTTCTGTAACCGCAGTACTCAGCATGAGAAAACCTGCAGGGCCTGCAGTTCATCTTGATCTGCAGGAGCCATTGCATTCTCCGACTGCAGAAAGCCCAAAGCATTTGCATGAACAGAAAGGACATGAGGACTTGTACAAGAGAGCATAACACAGCTAAACACAGGAGGCCATGATGAAAAAGGCAAATCGATATGTACCAAACACCTTGCCCCTTTTAGACTTGCACTCTATTTATTTACTAACTGCTTGTTTTCTTAAAAAATATATTATACAAAATTATTACAAAATTATTTATTATACAATTAACAAAAGCAAAAAAGGCCTCTAACACTAGCTTGCTCTATTCTTTTTCTATTCTGTTTTCTTTTTATTATATGATTTAAAAAAAAACTTGCTACGTGTACTGCATTAAACTAACTGAGACTTGTTATAGCACTTGCATATCATTGCTTATTTGTTGATTTTGATTGCTTCCATTGTCCTCATATGTAAGTCACTTTGGATAAAAGTGTCTGCTAAATGACTAAATGTAAATGTGCCAGATGCACAGAGGCAATTAATATGATATCAAACATGACTGTGAATATCACTTGCATTAATGTAGAACATTATATTTTGTTATTGCCCATTCTGAGTGAACTGAGTGGAGGGAGGATGGGTAATGGGAGGAACGGGGAAAAAAGGGAACTAATGCATATGTGAGAGAGGTGTTTTACCGCATTTTCTCTCAGTGAGATATAGAAACAGATTTCTGTATGTTAATACGCTGTGTGTGTATTGTCCGTCTCAGAAGATCAAAGTATGAGGATTTGTAAATCGTACTCATTTAATCAATAATTACTCAAAGAAAAAATGATCATCAATTACTGAAAGTAAAAGTGGAAATTAATGAGATAGATCTCTCTCCTACTGACTTGCAAGTAGGGATGGGTTTCGGTAAGAATTTAACGGTATTAATATCCCTACGATACTGCTAAAGATACGATATCTTTTTTTTTTTACAAAAAAGGCCCATTAAATACTGTGTTCTGGTACCCATCCCTTTGTAGCGTCTGGACCAATCAAACACACAATATATATTTTGTTTTTATATTTAACAAATACTCTGTAACCCCCCTCAGTTAACTTTCTATTCTGTTTTCTTTTTATTATATGATTTAAAAAAAAACTTGCTACGTGTACTGCATTAAACTAACTGAGACTTGTTATAGCACTTGCATATCATTGCTTATTTGTTGATTTTGATTGCTTCCATTGTCCTCATTTGTAAGTCACTTTGGATAACAAATGCCGTAAAAAAGTGTCTGCTAAATGACTAAATGTAAATGTACCACATGCACAGAGGTAATTAATATGATATCAAACATGACTGTGAATATCACTTGCATTAATGTAGAACATTATATTTTGTTATTGCCCATTCTGAGTGAACTGAGTGGAGGGAGGATGGGTAACGGGAGGAAAGGGGAAGAAAAGGAACTAATGCATATGTGAGAGAGGCGTTTTCCCACATTTTCTCTCAGTGAGATATAGAAACAGATTTCTGTATGTTAATACGCTGTGTGTGTATTTTCCGTCTCAGAAGATCAAAGTATGAGGATTTGTAAATCGTACTCATTTAATCAATAATTACTCAAAGAAAAAATGATCATTAATTACTGAAAGTAAAAGTGGAAATTAATGAGATAGATCTCTCTCCTACTGACTTGCAAGTATGGATGGGTTTCGTTAAGAATTTAACGGTATTAATATCCCTATGATACTGCACATCAGTCCGGTTCTTTAATGGTAGTCTTTCTTTTTTCTTTTTTTTTTTTACAAAAAAGACCCATTAAATACTGTGTTCTGGTACCCATCCCTTCTTACAAGAGAAGCAAATAAAGATCAGTTGCAAAGCTACATGACAGTATATCTTGCATCTGTGTTTCCTAAATACATCTTAAGTGGAAGAACAACTCAGTCATTTTAAAGACAACAGGGAAGAGAAAGGTTAAAAGTGTTACAGTCTCTTCTTCAGCTTCTCGAACAAGAACAGTTTCTTCATGAAATAGACAGCAAACTACAAGTGACACATATGCATTATAAGACATTTGAACATAATATGAAACTCATTTGAAAGCACAATGATATTCATATCATGAAGCAAACTGATATACAAGAATAAACCTTTTGACATTGTTCTTTGGAGAGCAGCTTCATCTTTGAGTTGATCTGAATCTCACAGTTGTGAATCTGCTGGTTTTGAAAATGAAGATGAACTTTATTCACTGTGAAAATGTTAGATAATGTTTCTTCATCATGTCGCTTGTAATGACAGACTTATCCAGATTATATTTTATTGCTTGATTCATTATTGTATTGCATTTGTTGAGGACGCAGCATCAGATCTGAAGATGATCTACTTATTGTGATAGTTTTTTGTATGTGTGTGTAGATTAGATGATTGACTGAAACGCTTCCCACATGCAGTGCAGTGATACGGTTTCTCTCCAGTGTGGATCCTTACATGTCTGTTCAGATGTGTTGACTGACTGAATCTCTTGTCGCAGTGTGAACACTTGTACGGTTTTTCTCTAGAGTGAATCTTCTGGTGTGTTTTCAGATTTGATGACAGTCTGAATCTCTTGTCACAGTGTGAACACTTATAAGGTTTTTCTCCAGTGTGGATCCTCTCATGCAGTTTCAAAC